>NC_057805.1:285903290-285904488 GCF_018294505.1 Triticum aestivum
CCCGGTATTGTTCAGATATTGGGAGCCGTCATTTGCTTCATTCAGATCATCTGGCCTGCTAGGGCTGCGTATGATCTCGAACAGGGCCTCTTCTCCCTCTCTGCCGGTATTGTCCGCCATAGCTTTTATTTAACTAATACAGAAGAAATATAAAACAATTTAGTATTCAAATTACAATGCATGGATGCAATCAATAAGGAAAAACTGAATCATATAGTACATAATATGCATCATCTCGAATAATATATAATCTCGAATACATCGTCTCGAATAATATATAATCTCGAATACATCACTGGCTAGGTAGCTAATAAAGATCGAATACTATAGAAGAATCTAGGCCACTCGCGGTTCCTGGGGCGCGGGCGGTGGACACCCAAAGACAAGGAACCATCACAGGATCATATCTCCGGTCATCTGCCCAAAGAACCTGCCAGGTATTGGAGAACCTGACGTCCATAGCAGCCATGTAGCGATGGACGTGCTTGTCCTTCTCCCTGACACGACGACGCACCACCTCCGGCGGGGCCGGCTCCCTCTGCACCGAATGTGGCCCACGCAAACGCCACCAAAGGAGATCAGGGTCGACGACGGGACCCGAGGCCGGGTTCCTCACCAAGCGGCGCGCCCCTCCAGGTAGCACCTCCCAGTGCCAGCCCGGCGGAGCCCAATCCCGGACATGGGTCAGCCGGACATCGTCGCGAACGGGTCGACGGCGAGGATGCGGGCCGGGCATCGTCGAGAACAAATAATATATGCCCGCAAAAAGTAACATTTTTTAAATGATTGGATTGTGATAACTAAAATTCTATATGCAAATTCTAACAATTTGACATTAATCTAATTCATCTAACTAAAACTAATTCTAAAATTTCTATAACATTTCTAATATTTCTATAACTAAAAAACAGAAAAATTGCTAACATTTCTATAAATATTTCTATAACTTAAAAACAGAAAAATTTATAACATTTCTATAATATTTCTAATATTTCTATAACTAAAAACAGAAAAATTTCTAACATTTCTATAAATAAAAAACAGAAAAAAATTCTATAACTAAAAAACTAAAAAACAATGTGTGTGTGTGTGTGGACATGGCGGCCAGGGCAGGAGCTCACCGGCGAGGCGAGGCGACGGGGGGCGGCGACGGGGACGGCGACGGGCGGCGACGACGGGGATGGGGACGGGGCGGTGA
>NC_057805.1:285904498-285961998 GCF_018294505.1 Triticum aestivum
CGACGACGGGGACGGGGCGGCGACGGGGGCGTCGACGAGGGGTGGCAACGGGGGCAGCGACGGGGGGCGGCGGGCGACGGGGCAGAGGAGAAGAAGCAGATGAGACACTAGAATTTTTGAAGTGTTTTCTTATATAGGATGGGCCTTTGTACCGGTTGGAGCGACCAACCGGTACTAAAGGTCAATTTTGGCCAGGCCAAGCGGCGGGAAGCGCCCACCTTTAGTACCGGGTGGTGGCTCCAACCGGTACTAAAGACCCTCCCTTTAATACCGGTTTGAGCCACCACCCGGTACTAAAGGGGGTGTGCTGGCGCAGGTGCGGTGCGTCAGGTTTAGTCCCACCTCGCTAGCCGAGGGGCGTCCGCACTGGTTTATAAGCCCCAGTGCGGTAGCTCTCTCGAGCTCCTCTCCAAAGCAGGCCTACTGGGCCTAACTGTTCTGTGCTGCCCCGTTGGCCTACTGGGCCTTTGCGGGCCTGCATCCTGGCCCAACAACAGGTTGCGTTTCTAGTCGTATGCAGGCCGCTGTGGCACAGTAGGCGGGCTTTTTTATTTTCTTTTTTTTGCTTTATTTATTTTTGTTTTATTTATTTTTGAGTTGTTTTTTGCTGTATTTAGAGTTTCTTTGTGAATATTTTTGCTTTAGGTACAAAAAATTACAAACTTTCTATTAGTGCCAGTAGTTTACAAATTTGAATAGTTTACATTTTGAATTATTTGAAATTTGTGTGAATCACTAGTTTGTGAATAACTTAACTTTGAAAATAGATTTTTTCAGTGATTCTTTTTTCTTATGTTTAATATTAGTTTGTTTTATCATTATATTCAATTTGGTAATGCTTAGGTTATTTAAAAAATGAAATGCCTTTGTAACGGATGAGTTTTCGTCCGAAACCCTGATACTTCGAAAGAGATTGTCCATTTGTACACGAAGTGCATCCAGTTTTTGCGGTAACCCTCTCTACTTTTTTGCACATGCTATGTGGGTGAAATTATCATACCATGCCAACTTTCAACCTTTTCTGAGTTCATTTGAAATGCTTTTCAATTTCTGGGTCATTTAGCTGAAAAAATCAGTAAATGCATGAAAGAATTTGTTTGCACATAAAATTTCTTCGCGTTTCAAATGCCAAAACACATAATTACCCTAACTATTACAAAAATTCCCTCCTGGGTGTGAAACACAGAAGAAAGTGATGATAGTGAAGCCGATCACATCCTAGATCTTTGGGTGTGAAACTTTTTCTTCGCGTGTGTCCCTTTGCGCTGTAGCCATGGAAAATCTTCATCATTTAACTGGATGCTCGGGTCAATATTCACTGTGAATGGAGCAATTTCATCAAACTTTTCATAATCTTTTGACATGTCTGTCTTGTCATCCACTCCCATGATGTTTCTCTTCCCAGAAAGAACTATGTGGCGCTTTGGCTCATCGTATGATGCATTCGCTTCCTTATGTTTTCTTTTTCTCGGCTTGGTAGACATATCCTTCACATAGAAAACCTGTGCCACATCATTAGCTAGGACGAATGGTTCGTCTGCATACGCAAGATTGTTGAGATCCACTGTTGTCATTCCATACTGCGGGTCTTCCGTTACCCCGCCTCGTGTCATATTGACCCATTTGCACCGCAACAAAGGGACCTTCAAACCACGTCCATAGTCAAGTTCCCATATCTCCTCTATGTAACCATAATATGTTTCCTTTCCCGTCTTGGTTGTTGCATCAAAGCGGACACCACTGTTTTGGTTGGTGATCTTCTTATCTTGGGCGATCGTGTAAAATGTATTACCATTTATCTCGTACCCTTTGAAAGTCATTATATTCGAAGATGGTAACTGGGACAGCGAGTACAGGTCATCTTCAATAGAGGCGTCATGCATGGTACGTGTCTGCAACCAGCCGGCAAAATTCCTGGTTTGTTCACGTGTAATCTAGTCATTAGACTGCTCCGGGTGTTTGGAGCGTAGAAAATTCTTGTGTTTGTCCATATACGGAGCCACCAAGGCGGAATTCTGTAGAACTGTATAGTGTGCTTCAGTGAGAGAATGTCCGTCCATACATATTATTTGATTGCCTCCTAGCATGCCTTTTCCATCCAGTCTGCCCTTGTGCCGCGATTCAGGAACACCAATTGGCTTAAGGTAAGGAATAAAGTCAATACAAAACTCAATGCCCTCCTCATTTTCATGGCCCTTGGAGATGCTTCCTTCTGGCCTAGCACGGTTATGAACATATTTCTTTAAGACTCCCATTAACCTCTCAAAGGGGAACATATTGTGTAGAAATACAGGACCCAAAACGTTAATCTCTTCGCATAGGTGAACTAGGACATGTGTCATGATGTTGAAGAAGGATGGTGGGAACACCATCTCGAAACTGGCAAGACATTGCACCAAATCATTCTCTAACCTTGGTATGATTTCTGGATCGATTACCTTCTGAGAGATTGCATTGAGGAATACACATAGCTTCACAATGGCTAATCGAACGTTATCCGGTAGAAGCCCCCTCAATGCAACCGGAAGCAGTTGCATCATAATCATGTGGCAGTCATGAGACTTTAGGTTTTGGAACTTTTTCTCTGCCATGTTTATTATTCCCTTTATATTCGACGAGAAGCCAGACGGTACCTTAATACTGAGCAAGCATTCAAAGAAGATTTCCTTCTCTTCTTTAGTAAGAGCGTAGCTGGCATGACCCTGATGTATGCCGTCTTTTCCATGCATATGTTGCTGGTCCTCCCGTGCCTCAGGTGTATCTTTTGTCTTCTCATACATGCCCAAGAAGCCAAGCAGGGTCACGCAAAGATTCTTCGTCACGTGCATCACGTCGATTGCAGAGCGGACCTCTAGGTCTTTCCAATAGGGCAGGTCCCAAAATATAGATTTCTTCTTCCACATGGGTGCACGTCCGTCAGCGTCATTCGGAAAAGGTTGTCCGCCAGGACCCTTTCCAAAGACTACCTTCAAATCCTTGACCATATCATGTACGTCAGCACCAGTACGGTGGCGAGGCTTCGTCCGCTGATCCACCTGACCTTTGTAATGCTTGCCTTTCTTTCTTACGGGATGCTTGCTCGGAAGAAATCGACGATGTCCCAGGTACACATTCTTCCTACAATTGTCCAAATATATACTGTCGGTATCATCCAAACAGTGCGTGCATGTGCGGTATCCCTTGTTTGTCTGTCCTGAAATGTTACTGAGAGCAGGCCAATCATTGATGGTCACGAACAGCAAGGCCTTTAGGTCAAATTCTTCCCCCATGTGCTCATCCCACGCACGTACACCTGTTCCATTCCACAGCTGTAAGAGTTCTTCAACTAATGGCCTTAGGTACACATCAATGTCGTTGCCGGGTTGCTTAGGGCCTTGGATGAGCACTGGCATCGTAATGAACTTCCGCTCCATGCACAACCAAGGAGGAAGGTTATACAAACATAGAGTCACAGGCCAGGTGCTATGGTTGCTGCTCTACTCCCCAAAATGATTAATGCCATCTGTGCTTAGACCAAACCATACGTTCCTTGCGTCATCTGCAAACTCCTTCCCGTACTTTCTCTCGATTTTTCTCCACTACGACCCGTCAGCGGGTACTCTCAACTTTCTGTCTTTCTTACGGTCTTCTCCGTGCCATCGCATCGCCTTGGCATGCTCTTTGTTTTGGAACAAACGTTTCAACCGTGGTATTATAGGAGCATACCACATCACCTTGGCTGGAATCTTCTTCCTGGGGCACTCGCCCTCGACATCACTAGGGTCATCGGGCCTGATCTTATAGCGCAATGCACCGCATATCGGGCAAGCGTTCAAATCCTCGTACTCACCACGGTAGAGGATGCAGTCATTAGGGCATGCATGTATATTCTGCACCTCTAACCCTAGACGGCAGACAACCTTCTTTGCTTCGTACGTACTCTCGGGCAATTCGTTGTCCTTTGGAAGCATACTATTTATCATTACCAGCAACATTCCAAATCCCTTGTCAGATACACCATTCTCTGCCTTCCATTGCAGCAATTCCAGTGTGGTGCCCAACTTTTTCTTGTCAGCTTCGCAATTCGGGTACAACAATTTCTTGTGATCCTCTAACATGCGCTGCACTTCTTCTTCTCCAAATCACTTGCGCAGTTTCTCTTTGCATCGGCAATGGCCCGACCTAGATCATCAGCGGGCTCATCTGATGCCTCTTCTACAGCTTCTTCCCGCATTGCCGGCTCAGCTTCTCCCCCATTGTTGTATCATCGTATTCAGGGAAACCATGGCCAGGATAGCTGTCGTCGTCCTCTTCTTCTTCATTGTCTTCCATCATAACCCCTCTTTTTCCGTGCTTGGTCCAAACATTATAGTGGGGCATGAAACCGAACTTAAACAGGTGGACGTGAATGGTTCTTGATGTAGAGTAATTGTGATCATTCTTACAGACTAAACATGGACAAGGCATAAAACCATCCGCCCGCTTGTTTGCCTCAGCCGCAAGCAGAAAAGTTTGCACGCCATTAATGAACTCGGGGGAACATCGGTCATCGTACATCCATTGTCGGCTCATCTTCATTACACAACACCGAAAAGACCAAATTAATACAAGTTCATACATAAAGTTCATACATAAAATTCATACAAGACTTAAATGCAACAAAAAAATAACTCTCTAACTAAAGAATTTAAATGCAACAACAAATGCGACCAAGATCGCAACTAACGTAACAATTGATCCAACATCATAATGATACCAAGCCTCACTATCAATGGCATATTTTCTAATCTTTCTAATCTTCAAGCGCATTTTCTCCATCTTGATCTTGTGATCATCGACGACATCGGCAACATTGTGGCACCCCGATCCGCATGGAGTAGGGGGCCTTCGCACGTCAGCCCAGGATAACACCTGACGCACGACAGGTCCATAATACAACATTCCAGGTAGAAAAATATTCATCAAATACATGTATATGAGATTACATCATTGATGAATACAATTATCTGGCATAGCCCTAAGGCTATTAAATGACAGCGGAAGTCTGATAAAAATGGCGGCGGAAGTCTTGGTTTGGCAGCATAACAACTCTGGCTGGGCTCCACAACTCACAGGACTGGCAAGATTACGGCCTAGCACGACGGATCAAGCGAGCAATACGGGTACAACCTACAAAACTGGCATGACACGCCAGGTCAGTACATTGAATGTACTTGCAAGACAACCAAATACATAGCATCCAAACAAGCTGCAGACAAAGCAAGAACCGAGCGCATGCAACACCCTATCTCATATCAATTACTAAACATGGCATGATAAAAATCAACTAAGCATGAACAAAATCATAACATCTACTAACATGGAAATGACATGGCCTATCAGAACATGATTATAACATTGTAATAGCAAAACATAGAATTTTATCTCAATCATGGCATAACTTAACATGTCAATCAAAGCATAGCATGGCATCAAGAAACTATGCTGAAAATAAACTACCAATAATATCCAATGCAGACATAGCATGTTAACATTATGCAATCATCTTCTGTTCTATCATGGTTCTTTAAATGCAAATAATGATATATTATTCCATCAATGCAACCAAACTTGTGCACCAAGTCCCTCGGACTCTCTTATCAACTGTGATCATCTCTGGATCACAAACACACCACCAAAGTGGTCTTTCTCAAGAACAACTCGTGATCCTTACGGCGATCACAACCACGACCAACACTTGGTCTCCAACCGTGATCCATACGGCGATCACAACCACGACCAATATTTGGCCCATGATCCTTACGGCGATCACAACCACTTATCTCATCATCAAAATATTGTCGTGACTCCTCACGACTATCTCATAGTTCAAGTTACCATATTCTTGTTATCACATATTTATTTACCAACTTAATTATTTTGGTTTGTCCTCAATTTCGACCAAGACCTGATAGTGGGACCTACTACGAACTGTTGCTATCGATAGACTTTATACACACTCTGCAGAGGTAGCACACTGTACCCACACCACGGAACCCATGGCCTCGTCATCCCATTCGGGTGGACCAATGGCATTCCGACGAAACCAACCTACTGCCATGACGCTCTCCCGGCCACTCGGACCCAATCCCCAACGGGCTGGTCCTGGGTGGCCCCGTGTCTACCAAAGACACCCCGACCACCGTCGTGGTCAACTCCCACTCGGGGACACTCCCACTCGGGGATTGGTACCAAAAATCTCAAAAACGAGCACACAAGGTTATTTCCGCTTACCTGATCATGTAAGCACGCCCATAACCTTCCCTAGTTGGAGGCACCGACGAGAGGCACGACAATAGATCGCATTAAGGCCTTCCCAAAAAGGCAAATGTGGTTGCACTGAAAAAGTTCGGTTTGGCAGCACTATGACTCGATCCCATCGATGACGGAGGAGGTTTGTTATTATTAAGTCATTTTATTTCCTTCTCCATCATCATGAACATATTTAAAATGAGTGCAACATGCCGCATACAAATGCACGAACAAAATATTGAACTCCTCAAGTGCACAACTGTAACATAAAGGGCACGAAAATAGTATATCAACGGTGCATTACAACCCTCATAACAGTTTATAACGGTGACATGCAAATAAAGTAGAGTAGTGACATGGCATTATCAATAACAACATTTTAATTAGCATGGCAAACGATATCGTGAAAACACAAGCATGCATGACAGGCATAATGGAATAACTGCAGACGAAAACGATATGAAACAACTCCAACTACACACACACAAGGTGCAAGCAAAGTCAACATGAAAGTTCGGGGCTCCTGATAAGAGGTTGGCTTGCCTGGGGGTCGACAAATACTCCGGGAAGAAGTGCGAAACGATCGCCGAAAGATTTGCCGGAAACAGTTCTCTCTCGGAGGAGGCTGTTTATGGTCAAGGGCAAAATGGTCATTTTCATTGTGTGAAAATATTATGAAAATGATACCAACGGAAAGAGCTCGACGGACAGAGAATGTGAGCGCTGGAATCACCTTATTCGGAGTTACGGGTAAAAAGATACGGACGTTTAAAGCTCAGGGACTAGTCTATAAAAATACTTCTACAAACAGGTCCCTGGTAGTTTAAACAGAACGTGTCTTTTCTGAAAATACGTTTTCCAGAGATGGAAACGTATTCCTGGCCAAAGGAGAGGAAAAATGCGCTTTCTGAGATTGAAAGCGCACTTTCTAGAAATGCGCTTTCGCGCGGGGAAAACGACTTCGCGGCGTGGCGCCGCCACTTATCCGACATGGCAAGCGGGGCCACGCCCTACGGTCGCCGACGGGTGGGGCCGTGCGGTAAGGGGGCCCGCCTGGCCTGGCTTCTTCTTCCTCACGCTCGGGCACGTGCCTGGCCGAGGGAGGAGGACACCCCGACGGCGACTGCCGGCGATTCCGGCCACGGCGGGGGTCGTGCGACCTACCCAGATGACCAGGGGAAGGAGGCGCATCCAGAGGTGGTCTCCGTTGACGGCGAGAGGCGCTGCAGAGAGAACATCAAGGCCCGCGGCGGAGAGGATTTTCGGCCACTAGTGGAGCAAGGTGCTCTGGTAGGGGAGAGAAAGGGCCGAGGCTACGGGAAACTTGGTGGGATCTATAGGTTGCAGTGGTGGTGGAGGAACGGCGAGGAGGGCTCGGGAGTGCCGAAATCGATGGAGGCCCGAGGCGGCGGCCACGGTGGTGATGGGGTCAGAGAGGGGCTCTAAGCTCGGGGAGAGGCTCGGGGAGGGGGTTGTGGACTGCGAGGATGCTCGGGGCGTGCTTAAATAGCCGCGGGAGGGATCGAGGGGGAGGGAAGGAGGTGGCACGCGGCAGGCGACGTGTCCGTGCGTCGGCGACGGCGCAATGTCGGCAGGTGCGGCCAAGGCACACGGGAAGCAGCGGGAAGGTGACGGGGAGGATCAAGACGAGCAGCAGAGGCTCACAAAGATGAGCAAGGCTCGAGGACAAGAGGAGGAAGCGGACACCGGTGAGGAAGAGGACGAGCTCACGGGCACGGACTGTTCGAGCATTGGCACGGCTCGCCGGAGAAGAAAATGAAGGGGGCCAGAGGTCCAGAGGGAAGACGACGTCGAGGGGGAGCTGTTGGGCATTAATGGCGAGGCAAGAGAAGGTTGGGGCAGCGCTGCCGACGACAACAGTGGCTAGACCACCGTTTTGGCTGGCTGCCCTCGTAGTCACCACTAGCATGGCGCGCTCTGGGTTTTTTACTGATGTAAGTTCATGTCTACCACGTAGTCCTTCCAGCGTGGAGTGTTACCATGGTGAAAGATCGGGCAGAGACAAATGGAGATGAGTTAAACAAGCTCCACAAGTTTGCTGTTGCAAACTTGGCAACATCCTAGAGATTAAACCAGAGAGGGTAAATGGTAAACTTGATGTCCGGGAGGCTTGGGGTAGAAAGGACTACGGTCCTGGGAGTTTTGAGGTAAAATGGACAACTATTTACCATAGTTGCTGTACAACCACCAAAACTGACCCAGAAACTTAATCATGATGAAACACTCACTAGGAGTGATGGATTGGGCTATAACTTGGCAAAGCTTGATGATTTGAACATATCATGATGCTGTAAAAAGTTCATACCAAATGGACTCACCACAATGGTACTTCCTTCACAGCTATCATTTATGTCCAAAAACTTCAGAAAAATCCTCAGGGCAATTGGCCAAGTGAAATGAGCCACAATCTTGTGGAGATAGGTTATATGAGTAGGACAAGGCCTGGAAAAATTATCAACCATAATGGAGCAAGATAAAATACACTTGCTTCACAAACTGAAAATTTGGATAGAAAACAAGAATTGCTCCTGTGCTCACATAGTTCAATGAAATGAACTGAATTTGGGTGGAGGATAATGATTTGAGATACTTGATAGGATGAAAAAGTTTCATCCCATTTGGAAACACTATGAAGGTACTTCCTTCACAAACTTGTGTTCTGGCCAGAAACTTTGAAAAATTGCACAGGGAGCTAGGGTGAATGGATTGAGCTCATCCTTGGTATCCATGGGTTATTTAACAATGTTAAACACCCTGCGAAAGTTCATCTCAATTGGACTTAGCAATAAAGCACTTCCTTTGCAAAATTTCAGAGAAGGCAGAAACTTGCATTGGATCATGTGCCAAATTTTGAACTGTGGAATCATGATATTAGGATGGAACTAGTGATTATATAGCAAGGACAAGCTCCACAATTTATGTGGGAATTTTCTCTGCTATAAAAATAGTAGTTCCTTTGGAAATTGGCAGAAATGCAATATTGGCATTAAATAGGAAAAGGCAATTTTCCTTATTTAATTACGGCCATTATACATGCCAGAGCTTGGATTAGGCATAAGCATCAACTCTAGCAATTCTCATGAATTTAGGAGATGGCTAGATATGCCTTTGGATTTTATTCCTCAAAAAGGCAAGAAAAGGAATAAATCATAATTCAAAAATATTGCATTGGACTTAGCAATATTTTTGCATATCCAAGGTTAAGAAAGATAGGATGATCTCTGAGATCAATTGGGAGGATCAACAGAACAAGGAAAATGGTGGCTCCTTTGTAATCACAAGGGCATATCCAAATTCCAAAAATTTGGAATTAGGGTTTAAGAGGAATTGAGCTGATGCAAATGAGGTCTTGCCCACTGAAAAAGACATGAGCAGGATTTTGAAAGCTGGAAATGACAAAATTTTCTCAGGGTCATCCAGCAAACTCAGGAGAAAATTTTGAAAATGAGTGCCAGGAGAGAATAACAGCACAAACATTGACAACCCAATTTTGGGGCTGTTACAAACATGCAACTCCAATTCTATCTTCTCCCCCTCAATTCTTTTCAATTTTTCTTTCAAATATTCGTTTTCTCCTTCAACTAAATTTAACCTCTCGACAATAGGGTCGGTTGGAATTTCCGGTTCACAAACCTCCTAGACAAAAATATCTATGTCAACTTGATGGGCATAATTTGTCATAAACACCAAATGCAACAACTAGTTTTAAAAGAGAATATACCACATCCAAATCATAACAAGGACGAGGGCCGACGGGGACGGATATCAAAACCATGGCACTATGTATAACAAACAACGTACGGGTAAGATAATTATACGAGTAACTATATATCCAAATCACACAAACATCAATTTGGTAATGTAAAACATTCATGAACAAGAGGCTCACCACAAGGTGGTGCCGGCGATGGAACGGTGTGGGCGATTGACTATGGTTACGATGGAGATTTAGAAGGCACTAAGTAAACCACACCTACATATGCAAACTAAGTGTTATTTTTGACCTCAAATTGCGTACAAATCAAATACTAGCACATATATTTCCTCCCAAATTACTAAACTCATAAATTAATCACTATACAAAGCATTGCAAGAGCTAATCTAGCAATGAGAGATGAAAGGACAAAGTTGCTAACCTTTGTGATCATTTGAATGGATGGGGGCCTTCAAATCTTGACAAATTTTGGGAAAATGGGTGATGAGCTCGAGAGGAAGAGGGGAAGAACAGAGAGGAGAGGGGAAAGGGGAAGAACAGAGCGAGCTCGGGTGGAAGAAGGGTTTATGTAGGACGACCTTTAGCACCGGTTCGTGCCATGAACCGGTACTAAATGTGCTAGAGGGGCCCCGGACTGACAACATCCTGCCACCACTCACTTTAGTACCGGTCCGTGGCACGAACCGGTGCTAAAGGTCGGCCACGAACCGGTACTAATGAAAGCGGCCAGCTAGCCGTTGGAACGGGCACTAATGCACACATTAGGGACGGCTCAAAAGCAAACCGGCACTAATGTGCTTGACATTTGACCCTTTTTCTACTAGTGTCCCCTGTGTACTCACACATTAAACCGGGGCGCCGGCTTAAAGGCAGAACGCTCCAAGATATCGAGCAGCGAACAAAGTCAACACCTGTTAAACCGTTTGCCATAAAGGCTCTGAGCTTGGACAGTTGTGGTGCATAGTTGGACCGTTCCTTGGCAGTCAGCCTCTAAGGAAATGGATGAGTGTTGCTAAGCCGGTGAGGACGGTAACCCGGCAGAGGATTCTCATCAGTTGGAGACGTGTCCCGGCAATAAAACCAAGTTTGATTCCAGTCCTTGGGGTGACTATGAAGCTTGGCATGAGGGAAGCTGACATCTTTCCTCTTCTGAATTGCCATTCCACCAAGTTCAGTATTGGGCCCAGCTGTAAACTCAGTACGGCGGTTCAAGTAGAAAAAGTCTCTGAACACTCAACTGTGGGTTCCTCTTGAAGATAGACCTCGCAAAATACTTGGAAATTGCAAATATTGGACACAGAGTTTGGTCCAATATCTTGAGGGAGGAGTTGGAAGCTGGCAAGCACGTCTCAAATTTTTTTTGAACCGGGAGGACTAAAACCTCGACCCAGATGGTTAGTGAAGAAGACTACTTCTCTGTCCTTGGGTTCAGGAGGATTTTCCGGACCAGGGGCCCTCCAGTGGATGACTTCTTTCTTTGCTAAACCGCCGGTTGCGACACATCTGTCTAGTTGTTCTTCAGTAACCCGGGAAGGAACCCAGATTGTAAACTTGTTTGGCCATTTCAAGGGAAAGCTGAAACATGGGTATTGCCGGTTTAAGATTTATAATGGACAAGTATAAAGCGATGCAAGATCAGAAGAAGACCGAGGTATATACACATTGTTAAACTGGAGTCAGACATTGGAGAGGGTACAAAGATAAAACGGCTTGGCGGTTTAAAAGGGGACTAATGGTATCTACCGGATCATCATTTTTCTAAAAAGTTAAACCGCCTACTTTGGTATAGAAGGTACAAGTCTAAGATGTCTAAGTGAGGGAAAAACAAGTTTCACAGATTGACATGGTAATTTCAGATCTGCAACGTGTTGGTAAATCAAAATATATTCCGACCTAAAGTGCAGGTGCTTAAAGCAGTTTAACAGATTCAGATGAGTTTTTTCTATACGAGGAAAAAGTTCTAAGGATGAAAAAGGAAGTTATAACTACGGCTGTTTTAGAAAATAGCAGATCAAAGGCCATCATTTACGCTGTGAAGAAGAACAGGGAAGAACAATTTCAAGCCTCGAGGAACACCGAAACCCTAATGATAGATCTAGAGCAAGGGAAAGGAAAACTTACTGATGTTGACGGAGCAGCGGAGGAGCGCCGCGTTTCTCTGGTGCGTTCAGGTTGATGCAGCGGCCGGAGTTGAGGTCGAGGGCGGAGCTTGACGACGGCGGCCGCGCGTGAGGGTTAGGTCGACGCAAGGAGGAAGAAGAGGCAAAGAGGCACGGGGGGGAAATGGAAAGGACCCCCTGGTCTTATTTATAAGGCGAAGGGATAAGTGACAGGTGCGAAAATCGAGGAGCCCAAAAGTTGGATATGTGACCGAGCTATCGCCTCGTTTGTCGGAGGCTCGTTAATGAAGGTGAGCTATATGCAATTTTTAAATAACAGGTTACGTCATGGCGGTTTATCATGATCCTTGAAGATGACGTCATGGCGGTTTGCAAGATTTATGCAAACGTGCTGACGGAAGAATTTTTCTCAAGTGTTGAAGATTGACATGAACCAGTTCAAATCGATCTGGGGCCTAATGTTGGGGATATTACTACTGGGTATAAACCGGCCAAGAGAGGCCGGGTTACCCCCATAATGAGTTATTTATATTTGAAGCCCATGAAGACAAGGAGTATGGCGCTTTACGAAGGCCTAGGGCCTAGAGGCGGGTTATGGCCAGTAGACATAAACCGCCATATCATATGTAACTTGTGTTGTAAGATAAGAAAGGTAGAAACCGAGCCGGACATGTTTATGAGCCGGCCTCGGGATTCTGTAAACCGCCGGGCGTCAAACTGTGTATATAAAGGGACGACCCGGCGGCGGTTTAGGGAAAAAACAACTTGAGAGCCAGGCATAGCGGATTTCGCTCCCTGGTCATCGAAACCCTAGCAATTCCACAACAACTGGATTAGGCTTTTACCTTCACCGCAAGGGGCCGAACCAGTATAAACTTTTTGCGTCCCTTTGTCCGCTTTAACCCCTTTAAGCTAACCCGTCGCGATGGCTCCACGACTAAGTCCTTTCACTAGGACATCTGTCGTGACAAAACCACGACAGTTTCCAAGTTGAAACCTTCACTCCTTGCTTGCAGCACCGCCTCCTCGCCGGCGACCCTCCTTCACGTAGCTCGGCCTCGTCTATCCAGGCAGGTAATCCACACCCGACCCTCATCCTCCACCTCCTTCCACATCCCACATGCCCCGACCGTTGATGCGACACCTTACACCCAAATCACCGACCCCTCCACCAAATGAGCGCCGCCCTAAGCCATGGTGTATGCAGTATAGCCGGATCTCAAGGAGCATTTGGCAGCGGAGAATAAAATCACGGCCGCACGCGCGGATGAGGTCGCGATGGCTGCCATTCGTGCTGACCCCCAGATCTTGGAGGAGCACCTCGTCGTCGAGGCCACCTTCGACACCTGCGCACCGATGCCGCGACGTGGTTGGTTGCTTTAAACGGCAGTTCGGGGCGTTTTCTCGAGGCCACCATCGGTGCCTTCGACGAAGTCTATGAGGTGTTTTCTCAGCGTGCACGTGCTTACCTCATCTCGAGAGCCAGCAAGTTGGTGCCCGGAGCGGCTCAGGCAACTCACCACTATGACGAGGGCACCCACGATACGGAGGCCTCGCCCTCTTCCATGTCCAAGGAGCCAATCGTCATTGATATCTCCGACAATGAGGAGTAGCTTGTCTTATTAGCTCACTATAAGGACCCATGTTCAGTTTGCTAGCTACTGCCTTTCCTTTACAAATTCTAGTGAATTAGCTATCTACTTTTACCATGCATTCTT
Source organism: Triticum aestivum (assembly GCF_018294505.1). NCBI lineage: Eukaryota > Viridiplantae > Streptophyta > Magnoliopsida > Poales > Poaceae > Triticum > Triticum aestivum. The sequence goes on from NC_057805.1 coordinate 285,918,343, forward strand.
CTGCTCTAGAGTATATGTTCTATATGTTGTGCAATGTGGTGTTCAGTTAAGTGTTTGGTTCAATTCTGCAAATGTGATGTTCAATTCTTCAGGGTGCAATTTTCCAAGTTGTCAAGCATGCTTGGTTTGGTTAACTATCCGATCTTCTATTAGGAGTATGTTGTATTGTGCAATGTGGTGCTCAGTTAACATTTCGTTCATTTTTTGTGGTGTTTAGTTAACTGTTTGGTTCAATTGTGCAATGCGGTGTTCAATTGTTGTGGGTGCATTCTGTTATTGTATACCATGTGAGAAAGAAATCAAATTTGGCTATACTAAATACATGAGAAACAAATACAATTGCTATATTTCAAAGTTGTTAAGAATTCTTTGTTTGCTTAACTCCCTGATGTTCTATTAGGAGTATGTTATATTGTGCAATGTGGTGCTCAGTTAACGTTTGGTTCATTTGTTGTGGTGTTAAGTTAACTGCTTGGTTCAATTCTACAATGCGATGTTCAATTGTAGTGGCTGCATTCTGTTATTGTATACCGTGTGAGAAATAAATCGAATTTGGATGTACTAAATACATGAGAAATAAATAAAATTGCTATTTTTCCAAGTTGTTAAGCATGCTTGGTTTGGTTAACCGTCTGATCTTCTATTAGGAGTATGTTTATATTGTGCAATGTGGTGCTCAGTTAACATTTGATTCATTTGTTGTGATGTTTGATGTCTACTACACAACCTTCTTCTTGTAGACGTTGTTGGGCCTCCAAGTGCAGAGGTTTGTAGGACAGTAGCAAATTTCCCTCAAGTGGATGACCTATGGTTTATCAATCCGTGGGAGGCGTCGGATGAAGATGGTCTCTCTCAAACAACCCTGCAACCAAATAACAAAGAGTCTCTTGTGTCCCCAACACACCCAATACAATGGTAAATTGTATAGGTGCACTAGTTCGGCGAAGATATGGTGATACAAGTGCAATATGGATGGTAGATATAGGTTTTTGTAATCTGAAAATGTAAAAACAGCAAGGTTACTAATGATAAAAGTGAGCACAAACGGTATTGCAATGCTAGGAAACAAGGCCTAGGGTTCATACTTTCACTAGTGCAAGTTCTCTCAACAATAATAACATAATTGGATCATATAACTATCCCTCAACATGCAACAAAGAGTCACTCCAAAGTTACTAATAGTGAAGAACAAACGAAGAGATTATGGTAGGGTACGAAACCACCTCAAAGTTATCCTTTATGATCGATCTATTCAAGAGTCCGTAGTAAAATAACATGAAGCTATTCTTTCTGTTCGATCAATCCTAGAGTTCGTACTAGAATAACACCTTAAGACACAAATCAAACAAAACCCTAATTTCACCTAGATACTCCAATGTCACCTCAAGTATCCGTGGGTATGATTATACGATATGCATCACACAATCTCAGATTCATATATTCAAACCAACACAAAGTACTTCAAAGAGTGCCCCAAAGTTTCTACCGGAGAGTCAAGACGAAAACGTGTGCCAACCCCTATGCATAGATTTCCAAGGTCACGGAACCCGCAAGTTGATCACCAAAACATACATCAAGTAGATTACGTGAATATCCCAATGTCACCACATATAAGCACATGCAAGACATACATCAAGTGTTCTAAAATCCATAAAGACTCAATCCGATAAGATAACTTCGAAGGGAAAACTCAATCCATTACAAGAGAGTAGAGGGGGAGAAACATCATAAGATCCAACTATAATAGCAAAGCTCGCGATACATCAAGATTGTGCCACATCAAGAACACGAGAGAGAGAGATCAAACACATAGCTACTGGTACATACCCTCAGCCCCGAGGGTGAACTACTCACTCCTCGTCATGGAGAGCGCCGGGATGATGAAGATGGCCACCGGTGAGGGATCCCACCCTCCGGCAGGGTGCCGGAACAGGGTCCCGATTGGTTTTTGGTGGCTACAGAGGCTAGCGGCGGCGGAACTCCGAATCTAGGTTATGTTCTGGAAGTTTGGGTATATATAAGAGGTGTTGGCATCGGGGACAAGTCAGGGGGTCTCCGAGGCGGCCACGAGGTAGGGGGTGCGCCCTCCACCCTCGTGGATGCCTCGGGACTCTTCTGGCCCATCTCCGATACTGCCTGGGCTTCTTCTAGTCCAAAAATAATCTCCTGAAATTTCAGGTCAATTGGACACCGTTTGGTTTTCCTTTTGTGCGATACTTAAAAACAAGGAAAAAACTGAAAAATGGCACTGGGCTCTAGGTTAATAGGTTAGTCCCAAAAATCATATAAAATAGCATATAAATGCATATAAAACATCCTAGATGGATAATATAATAGCATGGAACAATCAAAAATTATAGATACGTTGGAGACGTATCAAGCATCCCCAAGTTTAATTCCTGCTCGTCCTTGAGTAGGTAAATGATAAAAACAGAATTTTTGATGTGGAATGCTACCTAACATATTTATTAATGTAATCTTCTTTATTGTGGCAAGAATGTTCAGATCCAAAAGATTCTAGACAAAGTTTTAATATTGACATAAAAATAGTAATACTTCAAGCATACTGACCAAGCAATTATGTCTTATCAAAATAACATAGCCAAATAAAGCTTATCCCTACAAAATCATATAGTTTGGCCATGCTTCATTTTCGTCACACAAAATGCTCCCATCATGCACAACCCCGATGACAAGCCGAGCAATTGGTTCATACTTTTTAACGTGCTTCAGCCTTTTCAACCCTCACGCAATACATGAGCGCAAGCCATGGATATAGCACTACAGGTGGAATAGCATATGATGATGAGGGTTATGTGAGAAGAAAAAAAGGAGAAAGTCTCACATTGACACGGCTAATCAATGTGCTATGGAGATGCCCATCAATTGATGTCAATGCGAGGAGTAGGGATTGCCATGCAACGGATGCACTAGAGCTATAAATATATGAAAGATCATCAAAAGAAACTAAGCGGGGTTGCATCCAACTTGCTTGCTCACGAAGACCTAGGGCATTTTCAGGAAGCCCATCATTGGAATATACAAGCCATGTTCTATAATGAAAAATTCCCACTAGTATATGAAAGTGACAAAATAAGAAACTCTCTATCATGAAGATCATGGTGCTATTTTTTGAAGCACAAGTATGGAAAAAGGATAGTAACATTGTCCCTTCTCCCTTTTGCTCTCATCATTTTTTTTGTTTGGGCTTCTTTGGCATCTTTTTTTATTTGGGATTCTTTGTCCTCTCTTTTTATTTGGGCTTCTTTGTCCTCTCTATTTTGTGCTTTTTTGTCCTCTTTTTTTTATTTTTTTTCGTCCGGAGTCTCATCCCGACTTGTCGGGGAACTATAGTCTCCATCATCCTTTCCTCACATGGAAAAATGCTCTAATAATGATGATCATCACACTTTTGTTTACTCATAACTCAATATTACAACTCGATACTAGAACAAAAATATGACTCTATGTGAATGCCTCCGGCGGTGTACCGGGATATGCAATGAAACAAGAGCGACATGTATGAAAGAATTATGAGGGTGGCTTTGCCACAAATACGATGTCAACTACATGATCATGCCATAATAAACGGAACGGTGGAAAGTTGCATGGAAATATATCTCAGAATGGCTATGGAAATGCCATAATAGGTAGGTATGGTGGCTGTTTTGAGGAAGATATAAGGAGGCTTATGTGTGATAGAGTGTATCATATCACGGGGTTTTGATGCACCGGTGAAATTTGCACCAACTCTCGAGGTGAGAAAGGGCAATGCACGGTACCGTAGAGGCTAGCAAATTGTGAAAAGGTAAGAGTGTGTATAATCCATGGACTCACATTAGTCATAAGGAACTCATATACTTATTGCATGCCCCTAGGGGGATAGATTGGTAGGAAAAGACCATCGCTCGTCCCTGACCGCCACTCATAAGGAAAGCAATCAAAGAACACCCCATGCTTCAAATCTGTCACACAACGTTTACCATACGTGCATGCTATGGGACTTGCAATCCTCAAGACAAGTATTTCTAATTTCTGCAATTACCCAACTAGCATGACTCTAGCATTACCACCTTTATATCTCAAAACAACTATCAAGTATCAAACTTATCATAGTATTTAATGCACTCTATATGAAAGTTTTTATTATACCCATCTTGGATGCCTATCATATTAAGAATAATTTAATAGCCAAAGAAAATTATGATACTGTTCTAAGAGACTCTCAAAATAATATAAGTGAATCACGAGAGATCAATAATTTCTATAAAATAAAACCACCACCGTGCTCTAAAAAGATATAAGTGAAACACTAGAGCAAACGACAAACTACTCCAAAAAATATAAGTGAAGATCAATGAGTAGTTGAATAATTATGTAACTATGTGAAGACTCTCTAATATTTAAGAATTTAAGATCTTTGTATTTTATTCAAACATCAAGAAAAAATAAAATAAAATGACGCTCCAAGCAAAACACATATCATGTGGTGAATAAAAATATAGCTCCAAGTAAGGTTACCGATGAACGAAGAAGAAAGAGGGGATGCCATCCGGAGCATCCCCAAGCTTAGGGTCTTCGTTGTCCTTGAATATTACCTCGGGTGCCTTGGGCGTCCCCAAGCTTAGGCTCTTGCCACTCCTTATTCCATAGTCCATCGAATCTTTACCCAAAACTTGAAAACTTCACTACACAAAATTTAACAGAAAACTAGTAAGCTCCGTTAGTATAAGAAAATAAATCACCATTTAGGTACTGTTTTGAACTCATTCTAAATTCATATTGGTGTAATATCTAATGTATTCCAACTTCTCTATGGTTCATACCCTCCGATACTACTCATAGATTCATCAAAATAAGCAAGCAACACATAGAAAACAGAATCTGTCAAAAACAGAACAGTCTGTAGTAATATATATCAAATGTATACTTATGGAACTCCAAAAATTCTGAAATAAAATGGTGGACCTGAGGAATTTGTCTATTAATAATCTTAAAAAATAATCAACCTAAAAGCACTCCCCAGTAAAAAATGGCAGCTAATTTTGTGAGCGCTAAAGTTTCTGTTTTTACAGCAAGATCATAAAGACTTCACCCAAGTCTTCCCAAAGGTTCTACTTGCAACAAATACTAATTAAAACATAAAACCATATATAAACAGAGGCTAGATGAATTATTTATTACTAAACAGGAGCAAAATGCAAATAATATAAATAAAATTGGGTTGCCTCCCAACAAGCGCTAACGTTTAACTCCCCTAGCTAGGCATGATAATTTCAATGATGCTCACATAAAAGATAAGAATTGAAACATAAAGAGAGCATCATGAAGAATATGACTAGCACATTTAAGTCTAACCCACTTCCTATGCATAGGGATTTTTTGAGCAAACAACTTATGGGAACAATAATCAACTAGCATAGGAAGGCAAAATAAGCATAACTTTAAAACTTTAAGCACATACAGACGAAACTTGATATTATTGCAATTCCTACAAGAATATATTCCTCCGTCAAAACAATTTTCAGTAGCATCATGAATGAATTCAACAATATAACCATCACATAAAGCATTCCTTTCATGACCTACAAGCATAAATTTTTTATTACTCTCCACATAAGGAATTTTCTTCTCATTCGGAATAGTGAGAGTATCATAAGAAACTCGAATACTATAAATTGTTTCCACATTTAAACAATAAATTTCAGAAAAATGGTAATCATAATCATGACAAGTTTTATAAATATAATCATCACTACTTTTTATAGCATAAGTATCATCACAATAATTATCATAAGTAGCAACTTTGTTCTCATCATAATCGATTGAAACCTCTTCCAAGATAGTGGAATCATTACTAAATAAAGTCATGGCCTCTCCAAATCCACTTTTATAATTGTCACAATAAGATTCAACACCCTCCAAAATAGTGGGATCATTACTTCCTAAAGTTGACACTCTTCTAAACCCACTTTCATCAATATAATCATCATAAGTAGGAGGCATGCTATCATCATAATAAATTTGCATATCAAAACTTGGGGGACTATAAATATCATCTTTATTAAACATAGCATCCCCAAGCTTGGTACAAACATTAATTGCAGCAAATAAATTCTCAAACATGTCATTCTCATCAAACATAGCATCCCCAAGCTTGGGCCTTTTCATATCATAAGCATAATCACTCTCATCATTAATAGTGTGGATAGCAACAATAGTATAGCAATTATCATCATCACAGTGAGTAATAGGAGCAACATCATTTGGGAGGGATACCTTTTTACCTTTGCTTCTCTGTCTTATCTGTTTCTTCTTCACATCATGTGTGGGTTCAATCCTCTTTTTGGAGCTCCTTATTAATGAGATTGGTTGAATAGAAAGCTCCTCCTCGTTACCTGATTCATCATAAGAAAGAATAGGAGGATATTGGGAAATCTCTTCCCTTTCATTAGTATTCTCTTCATCTTCTATTTGTTTTCTTGTATTTATGTAATTGGCAATATAAGGATTTTCAATGCAATTCACCACACAATACACATAAATTTCCTCTAGATCAAAATCAAGAACTTTATCAAGGACAAATTCTGGCATATCCTTAGTTATACTTTTCATTTCTTCATAGCCCACAAGCAAACTAAGTTCAAGATGCACAAGGGAAATCAAGTCATCACAATTTTTGGACATGATACGATCATGAAACAATTTGCATTGTATATTTAATGACCACGTTCATTGCAAAGTTCACAAGGATGACTACGAAAATTTAAATTTTGAGCACAAACATCTAGCCTTTCTTGCAACCATTTGGTTTCTAAATACTTATGCCTCTTGAAAAATCTATCTTCCCTATTTGGTGTGTACTTGCAAACTCTATGCACTCCACAAAAATTGACATGCTTAGTTGTTTTCTTGTAGTCACTGAAGTTCTTTTTCTGTGTATTTCTAGTGGCCACAATAACCTATCTTTGGAAACTAGGCCAAAATAATCATGGCAACACATGGACTGTTGTAACCATGGGCCTCCTACGGGCCGTATGATCCATGGGCCTTCTACGGGCCGTAGGATCCATTGGCCTTCTATAAGGGCCGTAGGATCCATGGGCTTTCTATGGGCCGTACGATTCATGGGCCTTTTACGGGCCGTAGGATCCATGGGCCTTCTACGGGGCGTATCATCATTCCGCCAATCATGGACCGTACTATTCATGGAAAATAATGGGTCGTTAATAGGCCGTATTTGATAACTCTATGAAAACAGCCCAACGGGTTTTTTTACATGAAAACGGCCCAACGTATTAACGGGCCACAAACGGGCCAACTGTAACCACGGGTTGAATTTTGCCCACAACCAGAAAATGACAGTAACGGGCCGTAATTAAACGAATGTGGAAATGAGCCCAAGAATAAATGGGCCCCGGGAAGGCCGAAAGATAACATGGGCTGGAAACGGCCCAACGGAATAATGGGCCTTTAATGGGTATAAAGTGATACACTATTCATTACGGCCCAGTTTCACTACGTGCCGTTAATGCGTATAAAGTGATACACTATTCATTACGGGTCGGTTTTACCACGGGCCGTTAATGGGCCAAGAGTAATAAGGGCCTCATATGGGCCGAAAGACGTCATGGGCCATACATGGGCCGGAAGTTAAAACGGGCTGGAATTATATTGGACGACCCAGATGACGCTACTGGGCCTAATTCGGATAGGCCATAAACGGGCCCTGGGTTAGCGGGCTGTAAATGGGCTATATGCGAACAGGCCGTTCATAGGCTTGCCGTGGGCCGGCCCGCCACCTTTTGACCAAGTCAAACGGGCCGGCCTTTTCACAGGAATGGGCCTCTGTTGGGCCGTGCCATGTGTCGATGTATCATAGGCGCTTTGGGTCCATTTGAGTGGATGACATCTATCCCAACGGTGAGCCGACACGTGTTTCCTCCAGCCAATGATGATTTTACACGTGGAAAATCCCCATTGGTCGGGGCTGTTAACGGGTTATCGGATCCAAAACCCGACCCAATAGCTTAACGACGTTCCGTTACGGTGGGTGCCACGTGTCGGTCACCCTTGACGAAAGCACTTCTGTGACGCGCGATTTATCATCATGGAAGTGGACGCTTCCGTGAAGATAATTTTGGTAATGTCATGGAACACTTCTACGACAGCACAGGTATGAGTATCTTGATTCTGTCATAAATTTGTCATGGATGTACATGCATGACAGAAAATGTGACCTACTGTGACAAACACGTATCATCACGGAAGTGTATTTTTTTGTAGTGCTCCACTCCAGCGCCATTCCCAGCTGATGTGGGCCCTGTCTGTCGGCCAGGATCGCATGAGGCTTCAGGAGTCAGGGCTTGCGCTCGAGCCACGAAGAACGGTGCTCGATGTCCTGACGGGCGACCCCTCGCCAGCTGATATGCCATTGGAGGGCTGTCTCTTGTACTACTGCTCGAATAGGGTGGAGTTCACGGGGTAGATGCCCCCTTCGATGAATGGGGGATGCGTCCTGTCGGCCATGAAGGGCCCCGCGAGAACCCTGTCTCAGTGGTCCCCCTCCTCGCCGCCAGCGCTGAACTTAACCCAAGAGTGGATGCAGGGGTAAGCACCGCTGGAGGCCGGAGGCGCGGGTGCTGAAGTGTCGACCTCGCTCGAGGATCTGGAGGAGTCATCCTCAGGAGCCCGCGACTCTTGCCCTGGTGTGACAGCTGAGGGGGCGTCGCAATCCACGGCTCTTGAGGTCGAAGCCCCCGAGGTCTCCGCAGGTCGTCGTGAGGCGGAGCCCGAGGGCTCCCCTCGGCCCAATACTCCCGAGGTTGCTTCCTCGGGCGCCTCACTGGCCACGCCCTGCACTGGTTGCCACATTCAACGCTTCAGCCAGCTCCGCCTGGACTTCGATGCGCTCCGCAAAAGGAAAGGGTCTCTGAGCTGCAGCAGAGATGCCTTCCGGTCGTTGAAGCATAGAAAGTACATCGCCATAGATGAGTGAGTGCCTTATCTTTGTAATTTCTCAAGTGCTACTTCCCCTCCTGACAGTGGCTCCTCAGGGTCCCTCCTGCTAAGGCTGTGAAGTCTCCTGAGAAGCAACTTCCTCCTGCCTCGACTCCTTCGCTGGCCTTGAGCACCCCAAGCCAGCACGCCGCTCCTGAAGCGAGGTCGGCCGGAGAGGCAGACTCGCCAGCCTGGCGCCTCGAGCCCGCGCCTTTGCTGTCTCTCCTTCGTAGCCTCACCTAGGGTGTGGCAGGCGTGCCAAGGGATCCTCCTTTGGTTATGGACGGTGGCTGGATGGCTTTGATCCTGGCTTCTACTTCGAGGAGTGGGTCCTCACCCATCGAGGCCTCCGCCGTGGCCCAGACGGTGATCGGGGAGCCCCCAGCCCCCTGCCGGGAGGGACCGAGCCGCTTCAGGCCCCTGCTGCGGGAGAAGGGCCCGGTTGCGCACTCAAGCTCGCGCACGAGCGGAGTGTCATCTGCCACGAGCTATTTCAGGAAGCAATGGGCGCGATGAGCCATCTTGGCGGAGAACTCACATATATTCACATGCGCCTTGAAGCCGAGGGCCTCCGGCTGGCGGAGGAATGCCATCAGCTGAAGGTGGCCATCAACTTTGGGCGCCTCCAGCGTGAGCATGCCAATGCGGATGCCAAGGCATCCCTGGCAACCTCCCGCAAAGCCAGCGCCCGGGCCTTGGAGAAGGCCAGGGAGGCCGACCGTCGCCGTGCAATCACCGAGGAGCACAGGCGGGAGCTCCTGGCCTTGAACGCCTCTTTGGAGCAGCAGGTGGAGGCGCGCAGGGCCGCCCTCGCGTTGATGAAGTGGATGCCTCCCGAGGAGGAAGAGACCCGGAAGCGCGAGGAGATGTTGGCGCTGGAACCACGGAGCGCAGCCTCGAGCTTGAGAGGTTGGAGATGAGGGAGTACCAGGTTGCCCAAGCAGAGGATGCCACCAATGCGCGCGAGGCAAGGGTCCAGAAGGAGGATGACAGCAGGGTGGCCGAGGCTCGCACAGATCTTGTTGGCAGGTACGACCAGAAGCTGGAGCTCGTGGAAGCTGGAGCTCGTGGAAGCCGAAGCTGTGGGCAGGACTACTACCCTCAGGTCGGAGTTGGCTGAGGCGGAGCAGCGCGAGAAAGTCACCGCAGCCGCCCTAGTCTCAGTGCAGGCCGAGCTAGCCTTCGCCCGTGCCGAGCTGCTTTCTCTTCAGCGGCGGGTCGTCAGCGCAGAGTCCTTCGCGCAGCAGAGCAGGGAAGAAGCGCTTCGGCGGCAGACGCTGGAGCGCGTGCATGCCCCCATTCTCCAAGACCTCAGGATTAGAGCCAACACGGCGGTGGGCGCCATTTGTGACGAACATGCCCCTCATCCCCACGCGAACGATTATGCCAGTCAGCTCTGCTTTTTCGCCGACGTGGTGACACGCCTGGAGAACCAATCCGAGAGGGCTCGCAAGCTTGCTGAAGAGAGGAGACGTGGCCTACTCGGGCGTGCGTTCTCATGCATCTTCAGCCACCTCCAGAACACCTACCCCGACTTCTATCTAGACGCCGCCATTGCCCCCGTACCCGAGGCCATCCGGGGTGACCTGGCGCACTGGGTGGAAGACAATGTGGACGTCCTTGTCAGGGCCTTCACCTCCGAGGACGACGCGGTGGTGGTCGTGGCAGATGATGGTGACGTGGTCGACGATGGTGATGGCGACATTGGCAATGGTGATGGTGATGCAAGCGATGACGACAGTGAAGCCAGCGACGCGTCTGAGGGCGACCCGGAGGACACGGTGAGCGACATGTCCGATTGAGCTCGTGCTTCCTTGTCGTTGACGCTACATGCGAAAGCTCGGGCACGGCCCTGGAAGTTGTAAGAGCATTTTGGTAGCGGGAGCCCCTCATGTAAACAGATTACTGCATCTATTCTTTAGGCCAAGCTGGATATGTGTTTTCATGAACCCGCGAGTCCCGCCGCGAGTTTGCTGCTGTAATTTACCTTAGCCAGGACAGGTCTCAAACCGGCTCGTGAGGTTGTGAGTTTCTGAGGAGCCTGCCGATCCGTCCGAGAGGGCCTCGCGAGAAGCAAGCGCCGGCCATGGTAGGACAAGCGCACAGCACGTGTGCGCTATGCCAAGCCCCCGCTCGCGAGGGGCTCGCGAGGGGGAGGCAGCAGGCGCGAACTCCGAATCAAGGCAAGGAACCAGATTGCAAGAAATCACAGAAACGAGAAAAGGCACCTCCCGCGCACACCAATGAAAATTCAACTTCAAACTTAAATTCAAAGCCAGAAAACAGGGCTACAGAAAAGAGGTCAAAAGCAAATGGCCGCATCCGGTGCCTAGTCTAGTCTTCTGGTCTTCCACCAGCGCGGAGCGTAGTGCCTCCACTAGGACGTGGGCGGGAGCCCCCGAGGCCCGAGGGCGGCACTCCAGCGACTCCGGGGCGTGTACAGCCCCACTCATTATTATGTGAGAGTGTCAGGAGCGGAGACCTTCACAGGCGTGAGCCTTACTTCATATCGCCAGACGAGGGCCCCGCCTTGCGCCACCCTCAACCACCGTTGGGGCATCCGGAAACCAGGACGACGCCAAGGGGCAAAGGGGACGCCAGCGGCGCCCTCGGTGACCATGGGTCCTTTGCCGGGGGAAGGCTTACCTGCACCTCCCTAGCAGAGGGCCTATCTCCGGGGGACGCCCTGCTCCGCGCGATGCGGGGAGGGGCCTTGCTCCCGGCTCCTTCCTTGCAGCCCCAAGTGCACTTCTCCTGGTGGAAGGGGGGCTGTCGAGCTGGGGCCGCCGTCCGCCGCTGTGACCTGATCCTCCCGTGACCCATGATTAGCGTAAGCTTGCTCCTGAGAGATTAGTGGGACCCTGCAGCTGTTGTCGCCGGCATGGTCAGTGAGGCTCCCGGGCGGCTCCTGGAAGGCCTCAGCTTCTAGCGCCTCCTCCTCCCAGCTTGGCTCGGGGAACGAGCCAGGGTCGTCTTTCGGCGTGTACTCCTGGTCCATCATGCGGGGCACGTAGGCCTCCGAGGCCGTCGCCCCGAAGACCTCGCCGAAGTGCCCCACGCTCCATGTTGCCTGGCCCAGCGCGCCGCCCTGAGGATGGTAGGACGGCATCCCGCTGGGGCCGTGGGTGGTAACGCTCGTGCCCGCGCTCATCGGAGGTGGGGCGGGTGCGATTGGGTGTCCGGCGCTTCTGGTCACGCCGGTGTTGGTGAAACCTCCTGGCGTGCCCGGGGGCACGCGGGCACGGCGAGGCCCGCCATGCAATCCGGCCACGGCCTGAGGCATAAGCAGGGAGCAGAAGGGCGGTGCTCCCGAGGCCGCGGCGTCCAGCAGCTCGGCGACGCGCTCCAGCAATGCATCCCGGCCGCTCTCCACTAGTCGGCACCGCAGCAGCTCCCGTGCCACTGTGAGTGCGGCCCTCATGTTGGCCTGTTCCTACCGGGTGTGCAGCGCCGTCGCCGTGGCATAGCTGGAGGTTCTCAAAGCGGCCCGCGCGCGCCGCGGGGTAAGGGTGGACGGCCCCGAGCCGCGCCACCCGCACCCCGCAGCGCTTGGCGGCGCGAGTGCCGCCCGAAGTGCGAGGTTGAGGTCTTTTTGGGTGGTTGACGTCATGCGGGCTAGGCAGGGCGCCCAGTGGTCGGCGTTGGTCCTCGGGTCGCCGGACATCGGAACCGCGGACTGTCGGCGGGTCAACTGGCGGAAGAGAGGCCCCGGCGCACCCCTACCTGGCGCGCTAAATGTCGGATTTCGGGTTCCGGCAAAACCCTTGAGGTTCGAACACTGGGGTGCGCACGAAGATCTCTCTCTCCCTAGATCGCTCTCGCAACAATCGCAAGGCCTAGCTCGACGAACCCAAAGAACAGGAGACACAAGAGTTTATACTGGTTCGGCCCACCGATGTGGTGTAATACCCTACTCCAGTGTGGTGTGGTGGATTGCCTCTTGGGCTCAGGTTGAACAGTTACAAGGGAAGAACAGCCTCCTGAGCAGAGGTGCTCTTGTGCTTGGTGAACTTGTGTGGTTGAGGGTGATCTGAATGATCTGTCCCCCTATGGTGGTGGCTAGTCCTATTTATAGAGGCCCTGGCCCTCTCCCCAAATATTGTGCGGGAAGGGATCCACCAACGGCCAAATTCGAAGGGAGACAACTAGTACAAGTTATCCAGACTAAAGGTGGTCTTCGCATGCCAAAGGCTCTGGTGGTGACGCCGTCTTGGGCTCCACGGTGACCTCCGTCCAGCCGTCCTGCTGGTCTTGGTCTCGTTGCACCGATATGGAAAACTTTGCCTGATGCCTCGGGACTCCTCTGCTGCGCTTGCCCCTTTAGCGCCAAAGAGGAAACGAGGACACTACGCGCGCTGGCGCCCCCCTGGCGCCCACCTGGCTCCAGTCGTCATGGATTGCGTCATAGAAACCTCGCGAGGTGTCCCTTGCCTTGATCTCTCTGCCCCTCGCGAGCCAGCCTGGTGAGACTTCCCCTGAGGAGGTCTTGCATCGTCCGCCTCGCGAGGCTTGGCCCCTCGCTAGGGTCTTGAGTGTTTGCTGGTGAAGATGGGCCGTACAGGGCCATCGGTGGAGCCACACTGTGGGCTGCAGGCAGGCAAGTTTGGGGACCCCTGTTCCCAGGACGCCGACAATTACCTCTCAAACCACCTCTATGGTCAAGAGGCGAGGAAAGTTTTCATACAACACCCACGGTTCAATATTGATGTGTTCCTGAATAGGTCGAAGGATGGACGATCAATCATCCACAGGCACTGGCCTAAAGTTGCAAAGACCTTCAACATGAATGAAGGCTCAATATTCGCCTTCCGCTTCAGCAGTTTTCTAGATGAGATGCATCTGTCTATGTACCGTCTATGATGCTAATTACGAAAGGTTCTAGATGTTGCGTGTGAAACTTGGTGCTGGTGCAGGTGTGTAATGGGGTAGCTGAGTGCTAAAGCTATATCATGTTGTACTCGGATGTATTTCAATTACGAAATCATGCTTCCTTAATATGGAAATGAAATATATTATGTGCTTAATATGAATGCCAATTAGATTAGTAAATGGATTATTAATAATAGGCAATTAGCCTGCTAATTGAGTTTTCTTGTTGCAAACGGTTATTGAGAAAACACCGTGGGCGATGACCTTAGGCAACACACACAATTTCTAGGAATAAACCGTGTTGGATCAATGAACAATCACACACGACATTCTCTTGAAAACTGTGTGCGTTACGCCACCTTGCGCAAACGTTTTCCTTGGAGTGACTGTGTGGGATGTATATACGAACATAAACGTTTAGCGGGGACTGACTGTGTGGGATGTACTTACGATTGGAAGCGCTTTCGCCTATATAATTGTATTTTTTAGCACTACTGTACATATAACCATATTTGGTCGCTCGCCGGTCGCACACGACCTTATTTTGCCGAGCGTGTGTGCCAGGAGGACATATCCCCGACGGTTTCTGGGTTGTGTGGGAAGGACCCCCCAATCGCAGTCACTCACTAGGTGATGGTTCCGAACGCCGTCGCGGAAAGGGGTTAAAAACCGTTTGTATAGCACCTCGCTGTACCAGTGCCTGCAATGACAAAGAGTAAACGAAATTAGTACAAGATAAACATAATAAAATATTTAAGTCTGTATCATCATCATGAACATAATAAAAAATTGAATACCTAATAACATGAACTAATTAATAATATATATGTACATAATTCACAAATATATGACCCCGTCGGCCTCTGGAAGGACGAAGATCACCTTTTTCGGGAGGTGTCGGGGGTCGGGGTGTCGTCTCGGGTGTTGGGGTGTCGTGTCGGGGGTAGGGGTGTCGGTGGTTTCGTGTCGGGGTCGGGGTGCTGTGTCGGGGGTTGGGGTGTCGGTGGTGTCATGTCGGGGTCGGGGTGTGATGTCTACTACAAACCTGCTTCTTGTAGACGTTGTTGGGCCTCCAAGTGAAGAGGTTTGTAGGAGAGTAGCAAATTTCCCTCAAGTGGATGACCTAAGGTTTATCAATCTGTGGGAGGCGTAGGATGAAGATGGTCTCTCTTAGGCAACCCTGCAACCAAATAACAATGAGTCTCTTGTGTCCCCAACACACCCAATACAATGGTAAATTGTATAGGTGCACTAGTTCGGCGAAGAGATGGTGATACAAGTGCAATATGGATGGTAGATGTAGGTTTTTGTAATCTGAAAATATAAAAGCAGCAAGGTAGCAAGTGGTAAAAGTGAGCATAAACGGTATTGCAATGCTAGGAAACAAGGCCTAGGGTTCATACTTTCACTAGTGCAAGTTCTCTCAACAATGATAACATAATTAGATCATATAACAATCCCTCAACATGCAACAAAGAGTCACTCCAAAGTCACTAATAGCGGAGAACAAACGAAGAGATTATTGTAGGGTACGAAACCACCTCAAAGTTATCCTTTCTGATCAATCTATTCAAGAGTCCGTAGTAAAATAACAGGAAGCTATTCTTTCTGTTCGATCAATCCTAGAGTTCGTACTAGAATAACACCTTAAGACACACATCAACCAAAACCCTAATGTCACCTAGATACTCCAATGTCACCACAAGTATCTGTGGGTATGATTAAACGATATGCATCACACAATTTCAGATTCATCTATTCAACCAACACAAAGAACTTCAAAGAGTGCCCCAAAGTTTCTACCAGAGAGTCGAGACGAAAACGTGTGCCAACCCCTATGCATAGATTCCCAAGGTCACGGAACCCGCAAGTTGATCACCAAAACATACATTAAGTGGATCAATAGAATACCCCATTGTCACCACGGGTATCCCACGTAAGACAAACATCAAGTGTTCTCAAATCCTTAAAGACTCAATCTGATGAGATAACTTCAAAGGGAAAAATCAATCCATTACAAGAGAGTAGAGGAGGAGAAACATCATAAGATCCAACTATAATAGCAAAGCTCGCGATACATCAAGATCGTACCAAATCAAGAACACGAGAGAGAGAGATCAAACACATAGCTACTGGTACATACCCTCAGCCCCGAGGGTGAACTACTCCCTCCTCATCATGGAGAGCGCCGGGATGATGAAGATGGCCACCGGTGAGGGATCCCCCCTTTGGCAGGGTGCCGGAACAGGGTCCTGATTGGTTTTTGGTGGCTACAGAGGCTTGTGGTTACAGAACTCTCGATCTAGGTTATTTTCTAGAGGTTTCTATATTTATAGGAATTTTTGGCGTAGGTCTCACGTTAGGGGGGGTCTCGGAGTCGTCCACGAGATAGGGGGACGCGCCCAGGGGGGTAGGGCACGCCCCCTCCCTCGTGGATGGCTCGGGACTCTTCTGGCCCAACTCTTTTACTCCGGGGGCTTCTTTTGGTCCATAAAAATTCATCAAAAATTGGCACGTCAATTGGACTCTGTTTGGTATTCCTTTTCTGTAAAACTCAAAAACAAGGAAAAAACAGAAACTGGCACTGGGCTCTAGGTTAATAGGTTAGTCCCAAAAATCATATAGATAGCGTATAAATGCTTATAAAACATCCTAGATGGATAATATAATATCATGGAACAATAAAAAATTATAGATACGTTGGAGACGTATCAAGCATCCCCAAGCTTAATTGCTGCTCGTCCTCGAGTAGGTAAATGATGAAAACTGAATTTTTGATGTGGAATGCTACCTAACATAATTTTCAATGTAATTTTCTTTATTGTGGCATGAATGTTCATATCCGAAAGATTCAAGACAAAAGTTTAATATTGACATAAAAACAATAATACTTCAAGCATACTAACCAAGAAATTATCTCTTCTGAAAATAACATAGCCAAAGAAAGCTCATCCCTACAAAATACTATAGTTTGGCCATGCTTCATTTTTGTCACACAAAATGCGCCCATCATGCACAACCCCGATGACAAGCCAAGCAATTGTTTCATACTTTAGTATTCTCAAACTTTTTTAACTTTCAGGCAATATATGAGCGCGAGCCATGGACATAGCACTATAGGTGGAACAGAATATGATGATGGAGGTTGTGTGGAGAAGACAAAAAAGAGAAAGTCTCACATCAACGCGGCTAATCAACGGGCTATGGAGATGCCCATCAATTGATGTCAATGCGAGGAGTAGGGATTGCCATGCAACGGATGCACTAGAGTTATAAATGTATGAAAGCTCAACAAAAGAAACTAAGTGGGTGTGCATCCAACTTGCTTGCTCACGAAGACGTAGGGCATTTGAGGAAGCCCATTGTTGGAATATACAAGCCAAGTTCTATAACGAAAATTCCCTCTAGTATATGAAAGTGACAATATAAGAGACTCTCTATCATGAAGATCATGGTGCTACTTTGAAGCACAAGTGCAGAAAAAAGGATAGTAGCATTGTCCCTTCTCTCTTGTTCTCTCATTTCTTTGGGCCTTTTTTTTATTTGGCCTTTCTCTTTTTTCTTTTTTTATTTGGCCTTTCTTTTTTTATTTGGCCCTTCTCATTTTTTTATTTCCTCACACGGGACAATGCTATAATAATGATGATCATCGCACTTCTATATATTTACAACTCAAGGATGACAACTCGATAAATAGAACAAAATATGACTCTATATGAGTTCCTCCGGTGGTGTACCGGGATAGGCAATGAATCAAGAGTGACATGTATGAAAAGTTATGCATGGTGGCCTTTCCACAAATACGATGTCAACTACATGATCATGCAAGGCAATATGACAGTGATAAAGCGTGTCATAATAAACAGAACGATGGAAAGTTGCAAGGCAATATATCTCGGAATGGCTATGGAAATGCCATAATAGGTAGGTATGGTGGCTGTTTTGAGGAAGATATAAGGAGATTTATGTGTGATAGAGCATATCATATCACGGGGTTTGGATGCACCGGCGAAGTTTGCACCAACTCTCAAGGTGAGAAAGGGCAATGCACGGTACCGAAGAGGCTAGCAATGATGGAAGGGTGAGAGTGTGTATAATCCATGGACTCAACATTAGTCATAAAGAACTCACATACTTATTGCAAAAATCTACAAGTCAACAAAACTAAGCACTACGCGCATGCTCCTAGGGGGATAGATTGGTAGGAAAAGACCATCGCTCGTCCCCGACCGCCATTCATAAGGAGGACAATCAAAGAAACACCTCATGCTTCAAATTTGTCACACAACGTTTACCATACGTGCATGCTATGGGACTTGCAAACTCCAACACAAGTATTTCTCAAATTCACAATTACTCAACTAGCATGACTCTAATATTACCATCTTCATGTCTCAAAAAAATCATCAAGTATCAAACTTCTCATAGTATTCAATGCACTCTATATGGAAGTTTTTATTATACCCATCTTGGATGCCTATCGTATTAGGACTAATTTTATAGCTAAAGAAAATTACCATGCTGTTCTAAAAGACTCTCCAAATAATATAAGTGAAGCATGAGAGATGATCTATTTCTTCAAAATAAAACCACCGCCGTGCTCTACAAGGATATAAGGGAAGCACTAGAGCAAATGACAAAAAAATCCAAAATATATAAGTGAAGATCAATGAGTAGTTGAATAATTATGTAACTATGTGAAGACTCTCTAAAATTTAAGAATTTCAAACCTTTGTATTTTATTCAAACAGCAAACAAAACAAAATAAAATAAAATGATGCTCCAAGCAAAACACATATCATGTGGTGAATAAAAATATAGCTCCAATTAAACTTACCGATGAACGAAGACGAAAGAGGGGATGCCATCCGGGGCATCCACAAGCTTAGGCTCTTGGTAGTCCTTGAATATTACCTTGGGTGCCTTGGGCATCCCCAATATTAGGCTCTTGCCACTCCTTATTCTATATTCCATCGAATCTTTACCCAAAACTTGAAAACTTCACAACACAAAACTTAACGGAAAACGCGTTAGCTCCGTTAGTATAACAAAATAAATCACCACTTAGGTACTGTTGTGAACTCATTATAAATTCATATTGGTCTAATATCTACTTTATTCCAACTTCTGTATGGTTCATACCCTCCGATACAACTCATAGATTCATCAAAATAAGGAAACAACACATAGAAAATAGAATCTGTCAAAAACAGAATAGTCTGTACTAATCTGATTTGTTTGAATACTTATGGAACTCCAAAAATTCTGAAATAAATTGGTGGACGTGAGGAATTTGTCTATTAATCATCTTCATAAATAATCAACCTAAAAGCACTCTCCAGTAAAAATGGCAGCTAATCTCGTGAGCGCAAAAGTTTCTGTTTTTTACAGCAAGATCGCAAAGACTTCACCCAAGTCTTCCCAAAGGTTCTACTTGGCACAAACACTAATTAAAACATAAAACCACATCTAAACAGAGGCTATATGAATTATTTAGTACTATACAGGAGCAAAAGGCAAAGAACAAGAATAAAAGTGGGTTTCCTCCCAACAAGCGCTAACGTTTAATGCCCCTAGCTAGGCATGATGATTTAAATGATGCTCACATAAAAGATAAGAATTGAAACATAAAGAGAGCATCATGAAGAATATGACTAACACATTTAAGTCTAACCCACTTCCTATGCATAGGGATTTTGTGAGCAAACAATTTATGGGAACAAGAATCAACTAGCATAGGAAGACAAAACAAGCATAACTTCAAAACTTTTAACACAGAGAGGAAACTTGATATTATTGCAATTCCTACAAGCATATATTCCTCCCTCATAATAATTTTCAGTAGCATCATGAATAAATTAAACAATATAACCATCACATAAAGCATTCTTTTCAGGATCTACATGCATAGAAAATTTACTACTCTCCAAATAAGCAAAATTCTTCTCATACGGAATAGTGGGAGTATCATAAGAAACTCGAATACTATAGATTGTTTCCATATTGAAAGTGTAATGTTCATAAAAAGGGTAACCATAATCATGAAAAGTTTTATAAATATAATCGTCACTACTTTTTATAACATAAGTGTCATCACAATAATCATCATAAGTAGCAACTTTGTTCTCATCATAATCAATTGAGACCTCTTCCAAGATAGTGGAATGATTACTAAATAAAGTCGTGACCTCTCCAAATCCACTTTCATAATTGTCACAATAAGATTCAACACCCTCCAAAATAGTGGGATCATTACTTCCTAAAGTTGACACTCTTCCAAACCCACTTTCATCAATATAATCATCATAAATAGGAGGCGTGCTATCATCATAATAAATTTGCATATCAAAACTTGGGAGGTTAAAATATCATCTTCATAAAACATAGCATCCCCAATCTTGGGACAAACATTAATTGCAGCAAATAAATTCTCAAACATGTCATTCTCATCAAACATAGCATCCCCAAGCTTGGGCCTTTTCATATCATAAGCATAATCACTCTCATCATTAATAGTATGGATAACACCAATAGTATAGCAATTATCATCATCACAATGAGTAATAGGAGCAACATCATTTAGGAGGGATACCTTTTTACCTTTGCTTCTCCGTCTTTTCTTTTTATCCTTCACATTATGTGTGGGTTTAATCCTCCTTTTGGAGCTCCTTATTAATGAGATTGGTTGAATAGAAGGCTCCTCCTCGTTACCTGATTCATCATAAGAAATAATAGGAGGATATTGGTAAGTCTCTTCCCTTTCATTAGTATTCTCTTCATCTTCTATTTGTTTTCTTGTCTTTATGTAATTGACAATATAAGGATTTTCAATGCAATTCACCGCACAATACATATAAATTTCCTCTAGATCAAAATCAAGAACTTTATCAAGGACAAATTCTAGAAGATCCTTAGTTATACGTTTCATTTCTTCATAACCCACAAGCAAACTAAGTTCATTATCATGTGAAAGGGAAATCAAGTCATCACAATTTTTGGACACGATTTGATCATGAAACAATTTGCAGTGGAGATTTAAATGATCACGTTCATTGCAAAGTTCACAAGGATGGCAAAGAAATTTTAAATTTTCAGCACAAACATCTAGCCTTTCTTGCAACCATTTAGTTTCTAAATACTTATACCTCTTGCAAAATCCATCTTCCTTATTTGGTGTGTACTTGCAAACTCTATGCACTCCACAAAAATTGACATGCTTATAAGAGATATTTACATCATGACTAGGGCAATCATCATTAGTACTATGGATATTCAAAGAGTTTGTACTAACAACATTGCAATCATGCTGATCATTCAAAGATTTAGTGCCAAACATTTTAATGCATTCTTCTTCTAACACTTTGGCACAATTATCGGAATCCTTATTTTCATGAAAGATATTAAAAAGATAAAGCATATGAGGAACCCTCAATTCCATTTTTTTGTAGTTTTATTTTATAGACTAAACTAGTGATAAAACAAGAAACAAAAAGATCCGATTGCAGGATCTAAAGATATACCTTCAAGCACTAACCTCCCCGGCAACGGCGCCAGAAATTGCTTGCTGTCTACTACACAACCTTCTTCTTGTAGACGTTGTTGGGCCTCCAAGTGCAGAGGTTTGTAGGACAGTAGCAAATATCCCTCAAGTGGATTACCTAAGGTTTATCAATCCGAGGGAGGCGTAGGATGAAGATGGTCTCTCTCAGGCAACCCTGCAACCAAATAACAAAGAGTCTCTTGTGTCCCCAACACATCCAATACAATGGTAAATTGTATAGCTGCACTAGTTCGGCGAAGAGATGGTGATACAAGTGCAATATGGATGGTAGATATAGGTTTTTGTAATCTGAAAGTATAAAAACAGCAAGGTAGCAAGTGGTAAAAGTGAGCGTAAACGGTATTGCAATGCTAGGAAACAAGGCCTAGGGTTCATACTTTCACTAGTGCAAGTTCTCTCAACAATGATAACATAATTACATCATATAACAATCCCTCACCATGCAGCAAAGAGTCACTCCAAAGTCACTAATAGCGGAGAACAAATTAAGAGATTATTGTAGGGTACGAAACCACCTCAAAGTTATCCTTTCTGATCAATCTATTCAAGAGTCCGTAGTAAAATAAATCGAAGCTATTCTTTCCGTTCGATCTATCCTAGAGTTCGTACTAGAATAACAACTTAAGACACAAATCAACCAAAACCCTAATGTCACTTAGATACTCCATTGTCACCATAAGTATCCATGGGTATGATCATACGATATGCATCACACAATCTCAGATTAATCTATTCAACAAACACAAAGAACTTCAAAGAGTGCCCCAAAGTTTCTACCGGAGAGTCAAGACGAAAACGTGTGCCAACCCCTATGCATAGATTCCCAAGGTCACGGAACCCGGAAGTTGATCACCAAAACATATCAAGTGGATCAATAGAATACCCCATTGTCACCACGGGTATCCTACGCAAGACATACATCAAGTGTTCTCAAATCCTTAAAGACTCTATCCGATGAGATAACTTCAAAGGGAAACTCAATCCATTACAAGAGAGTAGAGGGGGAGAGACATCATAAGATCCAACTATAATAGCAAAGCTCGCGATACATCAAGATCATGCCAAATCAAGAACACGAGAGAGAGATCAAACACATAGCCACTGGTACATACCCTCAGCCCCGAGGGTGAACTACTCCCTCCTCGTCATGGAGAGCGTCAGGATGATGAAGATGGCCACCGGTGAGGGATCCCCCCTCCGGCAGGGTGCCGGAATAGGGTCCCGATTGGTTTTTGGTGGCTACAGAGGCTTGCGGCGGCAGAACTCTCGATCTAGGTTATTTTCTGGAGGTTTCTATATTTATAGGAATTTTTGGCGTAGGTCTCACGTCAGGGGGGTCTCGGAGTCGTCCACGAGATAGGGGGACGCACCCAGGGGTAGGGCACGCGCCCCACCCTCGTGGATGGCTCGGGACTCTTCTGGCCCAACTCTTTTACTCCGGGGGCTTCTTTTGGTCCATAAAAAATCATCAAAAATTGGCACGTCAATTGGACTCCGTTTGGTATTCCATTTCTGTAGAACTCGAAAACAAGGAAAAACAAAAACTGGCACTAGGCTGTAGGTTAATAGGTTAGCCCAAAAATCATATAAAATAGAATATATATGCATATAAAACATCCTAGATGGATAATATAATAGCATGGAACAATCAAAAATTACAGATATGTTGGAGACGCATCAGGGTGCTGGGTCGGGGTCGGGGGTGCCATGTCGGGGTCAGAGTGTTGTGTCAGGGTCGCGGTGTCAGGGTGTTGAAAGTGCAACTATCCCTGGGTGGTTTTGGTAATTACTAACAACATATATCTCATTGAACTTATGCTATTTCTAGATGATCATTTTAGAAAGTTCAACGATTGGCATGGCATGGATTAGGAATGTGGACCCCTCAAAATGCTAAGGACACATATTGGCTCAAGATCAAGGCTCTACATTTTCATTTTAGTGATCCAAGATCACATTGAGTCCATAGGAAAGCCAATACTATTAAAAGGGGATGAGGTGTTGCTTAATGGCTTGCTTGCTCAAAATGCTTAGTGATATGCTCCAAAAGCCCTCAACCACTTTCTCATATCCACATATGTCCCAAACCAAAAGTCAAACTCGGCTCTACCGATTTGATCTATCCGGCGCCACCGAGTTCATTTGACATAGCCACTGCCAGAAACCCTAGTCACTTCGGTCTCACCGAGATGGGATTGCAAACTCTCTGTTTCCCTTCGTAACATTTCAGTCCAACCGTGATGAGCGATCGGTCCCACCGAGTTTGAAATGCAAACACTCTGTTTCCTTTTTGTAACGTTTCAGTCTCTCTGTTTGCCTATTACAGAAATCGGTCCTACCGAGTTTATGTGATCGGTCTCACCGAGATTAAGTTATGCCCTAACCCTAATGAAATCCATCCCACCGAGTTGACATGTCGGTCCCACCGAAAAGCCCAACATTCACATTTTGAACTAAATCGGTATGACCGAGTTTTATGATTCGGTCCCACCGAGTTTGGTAAATTGTGTATACGGTTAGATTTTGTGTGGAGGCTATATATACCCCTCCACCCCTCTTCATTCGTGGAGAGATCCATCAGAATGTGCCTACAATTCCAGCATTCATTTTCTGAGAGAGAACCACCTACTCATGTGTTGAGACCAAGATATTCCATTCCAACCACAAGAATCTTGATCTCTAGCCTTCCCCAAGTTGCTTTCCACTCAAATCATCTTTCCACCAAATCCAAATCTGTGAGAGAGAGTTGAGTGTTGGGGAGACTATCATTTGAAGCCCAAGAGCAAGGATTTCATAATCAACACACCATGTACTACCTTTTGGGGAGTGGTGTCTCCTAGATTGTTTAGGTGTCACTTGGGAGCCTCCGTCAAGATTGTGGAGTTGAACCAAGGAGTTTGTATGGGCAAGGTGATCTCCTACTTCGTGAAGATCTACCCTAGTGAGGCAAGTCCTTCATGGGCGATGGCCATGGTGGGATAGACAAGGTTGCTTCTTCGTGGACCCTTCGTGGGTGGAGCCCTTCATGGACTCGCGCAACCGTTACCCTTCATGGGTTGAAGTCTCCATCAACATGGATGTACGATAGCACCACCTATCAGAACCACGGGAAAAAATCTCCGTGTCTACATTGCGTTTGCTCCCTCCAAACTCCTCCCTTTACCTTCATATGCAATGTTTTACATTCAGTTGCTATACTCTTATACTTGCATGTGTAGTTTGATTGCTTGACTTGTTCTAAGTTGCTAAAATCTGCCAAGACTTAAAATTGGGAAAAGGCTAGATTTTTATTTGGTCAAGTAGTCTAATCACCCCCTCTAGACATACTTTTGATCCTACAAGTGGTATCAGATCTTTGGTCTCCATTTGCCTTGATTTCCATAGCTTTTGGTGATCATAGCCTTGGTTTCACAACCTAGGAGAGTATGGCGTCTAGCGAGGGAAATTACCACCGTAGAGGTCCTTACTTTGATGGTACTAATTTTGCTTGTTGGAAGCATAATATGAAAATGCATATTCTTGGACATAACCCCGCCGTTTGGGCTATAGTGTGTATTGGCTTGCAAGGTGAATTCTTTGATGGGAGAGAACCGAACCGTGAAGCTGCTACAATACAATGCTCAAGCTTGCGATATCCTCTTCAATGGATTGTGCCACGAAGAATTCAACAAAATGAGCCGTCCTGAGAATGAAAAGGAAATTTGGGATACTTTGATTGATATGCACGAAGGTACCGACTCCGTGAAGGAATCCAAATTGGATGTGCTTCAAAGTCAACTTGACAAGTTCAAAATGAAGGATGGTGAAGGTGTCGCTAAAATGTACTCTAGGCTTGCTCTCATCACCAATGAGATTGCCGGCTTAGGAAGTGAGGAGATGACCGATAAATTCATCATCAAGAAGATCCTAAGAGCCTTTGATGGAAAATATGATATCGTGTGCACATTGATCCAAATGATGCCCAATTACAAAGATCTCAAGCCAACGGAAGTCATTGGAAGAATTCTTGCTCATGAGATGTCACTCAAGGATAAGGAAGAGCTTCACAACAAGTCAAGTGGTGCTTACAAAGCCTCATGTGATGCTCCTACATCATCAAGTGAGAAATCAATGAGGAATTGAGCCTAATGGTGAAGAACTTCAACAAGTTCTACAAGAGTAGAAGCAAGGAAAGAAGTTCCAAGTCAAGGTCCTACAATGACAAAAGATCTTCAAGTCGTGAGCGTAATTACTACAATTGTGTAAGACCCGGACACTACTCCAATGAGTGTACCAAGAGAGAGGAAGAGTAGAAGAGAAGAGAAGAATCACCACCAAGAGAGATGAGGAGTAGACATGATCGTTATGAACAAAGAACCTCTCGGAGAAGCAAGGATTTGGAAAGGAAGGACAAATCAGCAAGGAGCTACACAAAATGAAGACATCAAGCTCATGTTGGTAAATGGGTATCCGGCTCCCACTCCGACCATCACTCCGAAAGAAGTTATCACCCCGACTCCGAATATACTCAAGATGAAGGTGTTGCCGGTCCAGCACATGTGCCAACAAACTCCTACGACATATTTGACTCACCAAATGAAGGGATTGGGAGATGCTTCATGGCTGAAGGCCCAAATGTATCACACCCCGAGTATGTTGATTTCAATAGTGATGAAGATTGTCGGGGGAAATGACACCTACGTGATCACGAAGAATCCCTTTTGCTATGGCTGGCGGGCGCGGGGCTGTGGAAAGAGCGGGATTAGAAGATCAACGTAGGGGGATTATCCAGGTTCGGGCCGCAAGTGATGCGTAATACCCTACTCCTGCTGGTTTATGTTTATCTGGTGTTCTTGGACTAGCTACAAAGCGTTCAGGGTCCAAAAAGTCCGAATCCTCTCTCAGTACGCCGCGGGCCTCGTTTTATAGTCAAAAGGGGCTGCCACAGTGGCACACAGGAGGTGGAAAGTTGTACAGTAGTCGAGTCTATCTCCTGGCACCGTAGGACAAACACATTTAATTTTCTACCGACGTGCCCTTCCCTCTTTATTTGGGACGGCAAGGAAGCTCGTCCCACCTGTCGCCGCCTCGCCTCGCTCCGTCACGCGTCCGAGCGGACGAGGCCTGTAGCGCCACCCTGGCTGGCTGGCTGCTGAGTTGTTGCGGTGGCAGAGTCTTCATGAATATCTGCATGCCACCACGCAGGTGCTTGCTGAGTTGACCTGGAGGCCGCACGTCGCCACACAGGTGCCTGCCTAGTTGGTGGGCTGGCAGCCATGTGGGAACAACAGTAGATCCTTGGCGGGTGTGGGCCTGGTTGCAGCCCCACGGATGTCTTCGGCAAGAGTCTTGCCGGGGCCCCGGCAAGGGTCTTGCGGCGGAGTCGTGGGCGTCCCCGGCAAGGGTCTTGCCGGGGGGTCTCGTGGGTATCCTCGGCAAGGATCTTGTTGAGGATCTTCGTCTTCTGATTTTCATCTAGTCTTGTATGTTCTTGGTCTTCACAAAGATCTGCATGCCACCATGGAGGCGCCTCCGGAGCTTTGTTTCCAATGTGGTTGGGGTGTCGGAACTCTTAGGCTCAAGGGTGGCAGCCCTGCTGGCATGGGGCAAGTTGCCCCGGCAAGGTTCTTGCTGGGGCCATGAAGGCCGCCCCGGCAAGGACCTTGCCGGGGGTGTTTCACCTCGCCCCTCAGCTCTTCATGCTTCTGGTCTTGAGCACGGCTCTGGTAATCTTTGCTTCTTCTGCCCCGCCAAGCATGGTCACGGGCGTGGGGCTGCGACTGCCCGCGCACAAGTAAAGGAGTACAAAAACGTACCCCTACTTTTGTACACCGACAGGAGCCCCCGGGCCCGGGCCACATATAAGCGCAGGGCGTTATTGGCCCAGGCCCAGAACGGTGCGGGGGCGCGCGCGCAGCGGAGTTTTTACTGCAGTAACTCCCTCGCTCGTTGCGCTTCCCCACGACCTACGTTGAATGCGTGACGTGGGGGTCGTGCGTGGGGTGGCTGCTGCACGCATGAGTCACATCGTGGTAAAGAGGCGGCCCGCTCCTTCCCCATAAAAAGAGGAAAACGCAGGGCGCAGCTCATTTACTAAGTGGACTCGAGTCACGGCCTTCAAGGCGCCCGTGCCCCACGATCACGGAGTGGAAAACAGCCGCTTCACTTGTCTTCTTTATTTTGGCTTGCTCACCACGTGTCCCCCATGCCTTGAAGATGGTGGGCGGTGGACGCGGGGGGCACGAGCGTTAAATGGCGAGGCGGGAAACCGGGTCGTCACTGATCGGAGCAGCGGGTCGGTCTTGATTCCCTGTGCCCCCGGTGGCCGGATCGGTTAAGTGGGGCGGCCGAGCCCCGGCCCCGCCCATTTATAAGAAGGGGAGGGCGATGGCCTCCCTCAATAATTCATCATTCATCTCCTTCCACCTTGGCTCCTTCCTTCCTTTTGCTATGGCGAGAGGGCACGCCGGCGCTCCGATGGCGGCGACGAGGGTCCCTGCTCGACAGTGTGCCCCTCCTTCCCAAGAGCTCGTGGTGGTGGAGCCGGCCGTGAGAGGAAGGGGAGGAGGCGAGGCCGAGGCCGCCGTGGTGCTCGGGGAAGAGGAGGAAGGGGCGGTGCACGGGCCTGGCCTCCGCCAGCGGCCCCTCCCCCAATGGAGGGCCACGTCGGAGACCAGCCCCGCGAATTCTTTATCAGGCTGCACAGGCCAGTGCGCCGTCGTATTCGTCTCCCTACTCCGTTCGCTCGGGAGATGGAGCTCGACCCACCACATGCTTTGAGGCTGCATATGAGGGGCTGCGGGAATGGCAACATGTGGGTCGACGTCGACTTCCACGCCCCTCACGTTATGTATTTTCGTCGTGGATGGAAGACCTTCGCTCGTGCCCACAGCCTGTCGGAGGGGCTCGTTCTCCACTTCAAATTAATGGAGAACGACCTGCTCTCCGTCAAGGTCTTTGGGCACTTGGGAACCTGCCTAAGGTGTTGCATGGAGAGCTCCTCCGATAATGAAGACTCCTCCTCAAGCGGGAGTGACAAGGAGGACAGTGACAGCGACGATGAGGGCGTCAAGCGGGAGGACGCCGACTCTGACTCCGACTGACCACGCCGCCCTCCTCCCTTGGCCACGCGTCCTGCCGAGGGTCTTCCTTGTCAAGCTCTCCATCGACGCATTCCCCGTCGCTTACTTTTTGCCTTCACCTGCCGCACTTGGGAGGAAAGGGGGCAAGAACGGGGATCATGGGGCACTTATCCTTTTTAGTTTTTAAGCCTGCGGGCACTCGTTAGATTTAAATCTTGTAATCCCCTTGCTCATGTTTACATTCCGTACGAACTGTACCTGTTTGGAACTTATTAATGAAAAAGGGTACTTGCCGGGTTCTTTATGCATGAGTGAGGCCCATGCCAAGGAATGAATTCTTGTTATTCCTAAGATAAACATTGTCGCCCGGCAACAGGCCTCGCCGTCCCTTCACTTCATAGCACGACCATACTCACGCTCTCGGCGGAGGCAGGGGCGAAGTAGGATTAGGCCCTTCATTTTCTTCCTTGTCACCGCAACTACAACCAAGTTCCAGCCCAGAGAATAGTTCTTGGGCACAAGAAAGGGGGAGCAAGGTGGCCCGGGAATAAACGAGGCTTCATATGTCCCAGTTCCATACGGAAATGCATAACAGGGGATAAAAGACTTATCTGAATCTGCAGCCCCCGGCAACCTTGGCTTGCCGTGGTTGGATACTTGAATCTGCAGCCCCAGGCAATGGCTTGCCGGGGTCGAGGATGTCAATCCATCTCCCTGCCCTTAAATGGCTTGGCAGAAACACCTGTGCAGCCTGCGAACCAAAGAAAGGACCGGAAGAGACGTTAAGACACACACCCGACCTCTATGCTAGGGGTTAGTTGCCACTGAGAACTATCAACCCTACCAAAGAGAGAGACTTAACCTAGCATGCATGCTAAAACTTAGGGCACCAGCGCTTCATTTATTTATGCTCAGGGTCTGCGCCTGGCTCTGTACAAAGGGTTACATGCCTTGTCGGCAAGGCTTGTACAAAAGGTGGTTTGCCAGGAGGTCCGGCACCCGCACCTCATGGGTAAAACTTACGTATATGTTCGATGTTCCAGGAGTTGCTCAGTGGGATACCATCTTCGATCTCCACGCCGACTGCGCCAGGCCTGGTGACTCATATTACCCGATAAGGGCCTTCCCACTTCGGCGTCAACTTGTTGGAATTCTTCGTCGACTGAACGCGCCGAAGAACAAGGTCGCCTTCCTCAAGACTCTGGGCATGAACCTTGCGGCTATGGTAGCGGCGCAAGGCTTGCTGGTAGCGTGCAGCTCGCACAGCTGCCCGAACATGATCTTCCTCAAGGAGCGTCACGTCATCTTGCCGCAACTGCTCTTGCTCAATCTCGTCATAAGCATGCACTAGGGGTGACCTGTATGTGAGTTCCATGGGGAGAACTGCTTCTGCCCCATATACCAGGGCAAAGGGTGTCTGGCCGGCGGCTCGATTTCGTGTCATTCTGATCGACCAAAGAACCGTCGGCAACTCATCAATCCAGTGCCTTCCACACTTGTGCAGCCTGTCAAAAGTCTTTGTCCTGAGGCCTCACAGTACTTCAGCATTGGTCCTCTCCGCCTGGCCGTTGCTCTGGGGGTGCGCCACTGAAGCGAAACAGACCTTGCTACCGAGGTCCTGGATGTATTGCATGAAGGTGCGGCTTGTGAACTACCTGCCGTTGTCGGTGATGACCCAGTTCGGCACACCAAAACGGCAAACTAACCCCCTGAAGAACTTGACGGCTGACTGTGTTGTCACCTTCCTCACTGCTACCACTTCGGGCTACTTTTTGAAGTTGTCGATTGCGACGTACAAGTACTCAAAGCCCCCGACATCACAGGGGAAGGGGCCCAGTATGTCGAGCCCCCAGACCGAAAATGGCCAGGAGAGAGGGATTGTTTGAAGGGCTTGAGCTGGTTGATGAAGCTTCTCCGAATGGAACTGACACACTTCACACTTGGTTACTAGCGCAGATGCATCCTGGAGGGCCGTGGGCCAGAAGAAACCTTGCCGGAATGCCTAGCCGGCAAGGGCCCTTGACCCTATGTGGGAGCCGCATACACCTCCATGTATCTCTGCCAACAGCTCTAGTCCGTCCTCTTGAGGAATGCACTTCAGCCTCACACCGTTTGGCCTCCTTCTGTACAGGGTATCATCCACAAACCGGTACATGTTGGACCGACGGGCTACTTTCTCTGCTTCTTCTTGCTCCTCGGGGAGCTCTCCTGTTTGGAGGAAATGGAGGGTGGGATGCGCCCATTCCGGAGCCTGGGGCTTGATGACAAGGACCAAAGGCACATCTTCGGCCGCAGGGGCAGCTGCCTCTATAGTCAGGGCCTGGGGCCCTGCCGGAGGTGGTTACCCCTCGGCAAGCTTGGGGTACCCGGCAACCTCCTTGCCGGTGGCTCCTGGGAGATCGGCGGGAAGGTACTTGCCGGGGCTTGCCTTCCTTCGCTTGTTCTGCCTTGCTGATGGCTCTACTGATGGTTGAATTAACTGAAATACAAAGGTACCTGGTTCCACAGGCAACTTGAGGGCAGTGTGTTTCGACAGGTCGTCGGCAATGATGTTCTCTGCTCGGGGAACATTTTCTGACTGTAGGCCGTCGAAACGTTCTTCCAACTTCCTCACTTCATTCATGTAGGCCTCCATCAACGGGCTCTGGTAATCCTTGTTAACTTGCTTGATGACGAGCTGCGAATCACCTCTGATGATGAGCTTCTTGATTCCGAGGTCTGCGGCGATCTTGAGACCGGTAAGAAACCCCTCATACTCCGCCTTATTGTTCGTTGATTTTTCCCATGGAAAGTGCATCTGTATTACGTACTTGAGGTGCTCCCTTGTGGGTGTGACCAGTAGTACGCCGGCACCAGCACCTTGGAGTGAGAAAGCTCCGTCAAAGTACATAATCCACTCACTACTCGTCTCCTTGCTAGGAAGGGCGGTCTCTTGAATCTCCTCATCGGGCGTTGCGGTCCACTCTGCTATGAACTCTTCCAAAGCTCGGCTCTTGATCGTTGAAGTACTTTCAAACCTGAGGCCAATGCTCGACAGCTCCAATGCCCACTCCACAATCCTCCCTGTCGCATATGGGTTGTGCAAGCTCTGTTGCAAAGGGAGGCGGGTGACGACGGTGATCTCGTGCGCTTGGAAATAGTGGCGCAGCTTTCTCGAGGCCATGAGGAGGCCGAAAATCAGCTTCTGTATTCCAGAATATCTTTACCTAGCCCCCTGCAAGAGGAAACTAACAAAATATACTGGGTGCTGCACCATCTTCTTCTTCTGTCCCACTTCGCCCATCCGCTCAGACTCTGCCTCGCCGGGACCAGGCCTTGCCGGGGGTTCTGGTTTGCCCGCGTCAGGCTCTACCGGGGAGGACCCCGGCCCGCCATCTGACGGCTCTGCCGCAACTGCTGCTTCTCCCTCAAGTTCCCTCTGCGCCACCAGCGCAACACTGACCACTTGATTCGTTGCTGCTAAGTACAGCAGCAACGACTCCCGTGGTTTAGGTGCGACTAGTATTGGCGTGGAGGAGAGGTACCTCTTCAAATCTTGCAGTGCTGCCTCTGCCTCCGGAGTCCATTTTACTGGACCCGCCTTTTTCAAAACTTTGAAAAAGGGGAGGGCGCACTGAGCAGATTTGGAGATGAACCTACTCAGGGCAGCAACGCAGCCGGCGAGCCTACAGACGTCTTTGACCCGTTTCGGTGCCTCAATCTGCTCGATCGCCTTGATCTTGTCGGGATTTGCTTCGATTCCGCGTTGAGACACAAAGAATCCAAGAAGTTTGCCGGAGGGGACACCGAACACACACTTCTCTGGGTTGAGCTTGAGGTTGATCTTGCGCAGATTTGCGAATGTTTCTTCTAAATCTTGCACGAGCGTGGCCCTGTCCTTGGTTTTGACCACTATGTCATCCATATAAGCTTCCATATTTCTATGTAGCTGGGGCTCAAAACCAATCTGGACTACTCGGGCAAATGTTGAACCAGCGCTCTTCAACCCGAAAGGCATTCGCACAAAACAGTATGTACCACATGGGGTGATGAACGTGGTCTTCTCTTCGTCTTCGTTCATCATGAAGATCTGGTGGTAACCTGAATAGGCATTGAGGAATGACAGCAGGTCACACCCGGTAGTGGAGTCTACAATCTGGTCGATGCATGGTAGAGGGAAAGGATCCTTTGGACAGGCTTTATTAATGTCTGTGTAGTCAATACACAGCCTCCACTTCCCATTCTCCTTACGCACCACCACCGGATTGGCCAACCACGTGGGGTGGAGTACTCCTCTTACCAGGTCTGCCGCCTCCAACTTCCTGATCTCTTCAATGATGAACTATTGTCGCTCCGAAGCTTGCTTCCTGACCTTCTGCTTGATAGGCCGCGCGTGAGGACAGACAGTAAGATGGTGCTCAATCACCTCCCTGGGAATGCCGGGGATGTCAGATGCTTGCCATGCAAATACATCGACATTCGTCCGCAGGAAGGCGACGAGCGCGCTTTCCTATTTGCTGTTGAGGGTGGAGCTTATAGTGAAAGCCCCGCCTGTGTCGTCCTCCTTGACGGACACCTTCTTGGTTTCTGGTGGTGCAGCCTTGGACTTCTTGCTCTAGCCGGTGGAGCTCTCTGGCACGTCCTCAACGGGAGCACAACACTCTGAAGAGGTGCGCTTGCCGGAGTGGGTGCAAGAGGTCTTGCCGGCCTTCTTCCTTCCCGGGGCTTCAGCGGAAGGAGCAAGTGCCCTGGCAGCAGTTGGTGCAAATGCCTCTCGGTAGAGTTGGTCGGCGCAGATGAGCGTGTCTTTCTTGTCTGAGGGGACGGTGATGATGGTCAGCGGCCCCGGCATCTTCAATGTGTTGTAGGCGTAGTGTGACGCCGCCATGAACTTGGCCACTGCCGGGCGGCCAAGGATCCCGTTGTACGACAGGGGGATCTCGGCAACATCAAAAACGATCTTCTCCGTCCTGTAGTTCAGCTCGCCCCCGAACGTAATGGGCAGCGTGATTTTACCTTTCGGCTGACTCCTTCCCGGGTTGACCGCTTGGAACGTGCCCGTCTCCTCGAGATCTCCATCAGGAATCTGCAGCTTCTTGATCATAGTGGGTGAGATCAAATTCAGACCGGCCCCACCGTCAACTAGCACTTTGGTCACCTTGAGGTTGCGTATTGTTGGTGAAACCAACAATGGCAAACACCCGACCGCAGTAGTGCGATCAGGGTGATCCTCGGTGTCAAAACGGATGGGCGTGCGGGACCACTTCAGTGGCTTCTATGCATCGAACGACGGCTCCGCCGCAGTGACCTCACGCGCCCATTGCTTCAGCTGGCGATGTGAGGTATGCAACAAGGCGCCACCGTCGATGCACATGGCCTCTGTAGCCTTCTGGAACTCGTGCTCGCCAGACTCGTCATCCTCGTCGTGATCGTCATCTTCCTCTTTCTTGTCGGGGCCCCTAGCGGGCCTCTCTTGTTGGTTATCTTTGCCGCGGCGACCCCCTTGGCCGCCACGCTTCTTGCCGGACCCCTCAGCGCCATCCTGACCCTTCTGCTTGCCTCGCCTTTCATATTCATCCTTTTGCTTTTCTGCCAGCATCTCAGCCTGTCATGGCCCTTGGTGCGGTGGATCTTGCAGTACTGCTTGTCGGAGCCTCCTGGCTTGCCGGTGGCCGCCAGGGCCAAGCAGGCGGCATACCCTGTAACCTCCTTGCCGGGGTCATCAGCCTTGGCCTTTTTGGCGGCGGCGGGCTCGCCGGATCCCTCAACGGCAAGCACAGTCTTGCCCTTACGTTTCCTGTTGCGGCGCCGGTCCTTCTTTGTCGGGCGGCGGTGTCTTCGTCTGTGGAGTCGGTTTCCACACCGGCATCTTCGCCGGGGTACTTCCTCCCCTCTTCAGCTCAAGCACATCTATCAGCCAGAACATAAAGTTCGGCCACATCCTTCACCTTGTTCACCGCCAACTCTTCACGCATCTTGCGGTTGCGCACATTCTGATGGAATGCGCTGATGACAGCGGCGGGGTGAACATCTGGTATGTTGTACTGCACCCGGCTGAACCTCTGTATGTACTTGCGTAGGTTTGCACCTTCTTTCTGGGGGATGATATGGAAATCGCTTGCTTGGCCATGAGCTTGGTGGCGTCCAGTGAAGGCGCCAACAAACTCATGACACAAATCCGACGAAAAAGAAATGGAATCCACTGGCAAGTGCATCAACCATGACATGACATTGGGTTTGAGTGCCAATGGGAAGTAGTTGGCAAGCACCTTGTAGTCGCGAGCTCCAGCAGCTTGCATCGTGATGGTGTAGATGCTGAGGAACTCCGACGGGTGGGTCTTGCCGTTGTACTTCTCACCAACATCGGGCTTGAACGTGCGGCGGGAGGGCCACTGGAACTGCCGCAGCTCTCGGGTAAAGGCTGGACAACCCACCTCGTAAGGCAGGTCGCCGGGGCCCCTCGGTGCTGGGTGGTCCATAGTAGGCCCCGCATGCCGATCTGACTGATGGTGTGTCTCCCGTCGTCGTTCGATGGTAGTTCGAGCGTCTTCCTCGGCCCGTTCCCGAAGGACTCGATGTTGGTCGCAGTGGGTTCATGGGTCGGACGATGCGGTGGAAACGTTGTCACCGACGTCGGCTCGACAAGCCGGTGGCTACTGTCACGGCCGCGGGGGGGGGGGGTGTGGGAGGGGAGAGTGCACCATGGTCGCGGCGTCTCTGGTCCCCCCATCGCCGGCATGCACCGGCTCGGCAGGACGCCAGTGTGAGGGTCCCGTTGGGAGCAGCTCGTCTTTGATGGCGAAGATGAAAAGGCTTCGGATGGTGGCCCTCCACTCGTCGAGCTTCTCCGCAGCAGGGGGGAAGTTGAGGAGCAGCTGCACACGCGCCAGTGCTTCTGCCGGCGTAGGCGGTGGCGAGAGCTGCGTAGACCATGACGCACTCC
Source organism: Triticum aestivum (assembly GCF_018294505.1). Lineage (NCBI taxonomy): Eukaryota > Viridiplantae > Streptophyta > Magnoliopsida > Poales > Poaceae > Triticum > Triticum aestivum. Next base: position 285,953,756 of record NC_057805.1, read on the forward strand.
GACTTCTAACTAGGTTTAAAGGGGCTCTGTCACGGTCTCACGGTTGCACACTGCCTGCACTGGCGTCCGAGCGCGCACGCCGGCCTGGTTCGTCCTGCAAGTGGCGCACAGGGCTCTTTTCGCAGCGGTGCCCGAGGGCTCCGGCATCGCGGTGTTGCTCATTGCGCGCAGCCTGGGAAGGGCACAACGCGGGTGCCAGCTGGGGTGCCGTAGTGGCTGCCGCGCCGCCCGTGGGTAGCACGACCCCGCCCCCGGACCCAGCAGCGTGGGGCTCGTCGTCTCGGATTCGGACGATGCCGCTCGCCTGGCTCCGATCGCTAGAATGTCTTGGATGCTCGCGGGCCACGTCTCCGGCCCCATCCGTGGCCACCGGCCGCCTGCTCGCGCTGGTGCGGACGGGCCGGCCCCGGGCGAGCCAATCGTTGTGATCCCCTTTCTCTTGGGGGCCATGGTGATGATGAAGTCGGCGTGCTAACCTTCCAACCGGGTTTTCACACCTTGCGCCCCTACCTGGCACGCCAACGATGTCGGGGGAAACGACACCTACGGGATCACGAAGAATCCCTTTTTTCTACGGTTGGCGGGCGCGGGGCTGTGGAAAGAGCAGGATTAGAAGATCAACGTAGGGGGATTATCTAGGTTCGGGCCGCAAGTGATGCGTAATACCCTACTCCTGCTAGTTTATGTTTATCTGGTGTTCTTGGACCAGCTACAAAGTGTGTAGGGTCCAAAACATCTGAATCCTCTCTCAGTACGTCGCGGGCCTCCTTTTATAGTCAAAAGGGGCTGCCACAGTGGCACACAGGAGGTGGAAAGTTGTACAGTAGTCGAGTCTATCTCCTGGCACCGTAGGACAAACGCATTTAATGTGCTGCCGACATGCCGTTCCCGCTTTATTGGGGACGGCAAGGAAGCTCGTCCCACCTGTCGCCGCCTCGCCTCGCTCTGACACACGTCCGAGCTGACGAGGCATGTAGCGCCACGCTGGCTGGCTGGCTGCTGTGTTGGTCCGGTGGCAGAGTCTTCACGAAGATCTGCATGCCACCACACAGGTGCTTGGTGAGTTGTCCTGGAAGCCGCACGTCGCCACATAGGTGCCTGCCTAGTTGGTGGGCTAGCATCTATGTGGGAATGGCGGTGGAGCCTTGGCGGGTGTGGCCCTGGCTGTGGCCCCGCGGATGTCTTTGGCAAAAGTCTTCCTGGGGCCCCGGCAAGGGTTTTGCCACGGCGTCGTGGGCGTCCTCGACAAGGGTCTTGCTGGGGGGTCTCGTGGGTATCCTCGGCAAGGATCTTGCCGAGGATCTTCGTCTTCTGATTCTCATCTAGTCTTGTATGTTCTTGGTCTTCACAAAGATCTGGATGCCACCATGGAGGAGCCTCCCGAGCTTTGGTTCCAATGTGGTTGAGGGCATCGGAACTCTTAGGCTCAAGGGTGGCAGCCCTGCTGGCATTGGGCAAGTTTCCCCGGCAAGGTTCTTGCCGGGGCCGTGAAGGCCGCCCCGGCAAGGACCTTGCCGGGGGAGTTTCACCTCGCCCCTCAGCTCTTCATGCTTCTGGTCTTGAGCACGGCTCTGGTAATCTTTGCTTCTTCTGCCCCGCCAAGCGTGGTCATGGGTGTGGGGCTGCGACTGCCCGCGCTCAAGTAAAGGGGTACAAAAAGGGACCCCTACTTTTGTATACCGACAAAGATGATTTGCTAGGCCATGATGATTTACTTGTTGACAACTCTAGTGATAAAAACTATGATGAATTTGCTGTTAATCATGCTAATCAAGATAAAACGATTGATGATGATAAGGAGATTGAGCGCCTAACTAAAGAACTAAACACTCTTAAGTTAGCTCATGAAACTACCTTGGAAGATCATCGAGAACTTTTAAAGACTCATGAGAAGCTACGCTTCGAAAAGCTCAATCTTGAGCAAGAGCATGGGTTCTTAAAAGCAATCAATGATTTTCTTCGCAAGAAAAGTTCTTCTTACATTGCCAAGCATTTACTCTTGTCTACTTACATGCCACAAGTTAAATCTAGCAACAAGAGTAAGAGAGATGATTCTTCTAGTAGTAACAATAGTCATGTTAAATCCAATGTTGTTGCTTCTAGTAGTTCTCTTGATTCCACTAACGATTCTCTTAGCCAAGTTACACTTGAGCAAGAAAATAGCTTATTGAAGGGAATCATAGAGAAAGGTGTTTACAAGAGCCTTGCCGGGAGTATGCAATTTGAGGAAATTGTACGCAAGCAAGGATGGCACCGGAAGAATCAAGGTGTTGGTTTTGAACGAAAGTTCAATGCCAATGGAGTTGAGTGGGAACAAGATCAATACCCCAAGATGAAGTTTGTTCCTCAACAAGAGAAGTATGATCCTACTTCTTTCCAAGGGACACAAGCTCAATATGATCTTCCACCACAAGACCATGAGCAAAAAGGCAAGGATAAGCTTCAAGAGGAAATGGATGCATTTCAAGGAGTCACAAACCGTCTTTTTGGTAAGACAAGGGACAAGGTAACCTAATGCTTTCGTGGACATCATCTTGTGTGAACATCACTCTATGTCTATGGATATCCTTGTTTGTTCCTTGTGGGACTAACCCGTGTAGGTATTGAAAGTGCAACTCACTCCAATGGATTGCTCTGAATGATCTACATCAACATTGAGCATCCACATCTTCAACATCTACATGAAGTCATCATCGACAAAACCCAAGGTTAGTTCATCCCTCTTAGGGGGGATATCACATCTAGGGGGAGCTTTACTCTAATCAATTGAGCTGAAGCAACTCTAATGGTGTGAACACAACAATGCTTTATGTAAAAGTGGCAACCCCACTTGTGCTTAAACGATGAGTATGACCTATGATCAAATGTTCTCATTTGACTCCTAAGTCATATACTCATATATAGATGACCTAGTCATCGCCAATTGCTTGATAGATGCTAGAGTGTTTTTGCATGCTTTGTCACATATTTCATTTGCCATTTTATTGTGTGAGCATGTTGATTGCATATTTTTTCTCATTCGAGGACATCCATTTGTTGCTTTGATTGTTTGGCTCTTCTTCTTTTGCCAAATGGATGGACAAGAATGCCTAAGAACTTCCTCTAGCTATCTATGCTTTTCTCTTCTCAAACTCTATTCATGCTACATCACAAAGTTTGATCAAGTCAGATTTGAACCACTCTATGTGAGGAGCACTCGGAGTCCCCGATTCGTCATAGACTTAAACTTCGAAAACCTCTCTGTGCATTTCGGTATAACCGGTCCATCTTCTTCGGTCACACCGAGTTCACTGAGTTGATCTAGGTTTTCAACCTCGGTGCAACCGATTTGAACTTTTCGGTCACACCGAGTTGCAGTAACCGCTTGCGATTCTACATCTCGGTGCCACCGAGTTGTTCCACTCGGTCACACCGACAGGGTCAGGATATATAAACCCATGGGTGAGATTTTGGAAATTTCTTCAAAACTCCTCAGCCCGCGCGTGTCCTGCTCTGCCGCCTCAGGTATCCGGATCATCTTCTTGTTGCGAGCGAGCTCCCGCCGCTGGTTTCCGTCGCCGTCAATGGGATTCAACCCCACCGTTGCCGCTATAGCGAACTCACCGTCGAACTAGGGAATGAGTTTGATCTTTTGTGCTAATTCCTTACTCTGATTCTTAGCACAATGCAATGCCATGTTCTTTACCACGTATGAGATCAATCTATCCAGAGAAAACTTCCTTTAGGTTAGGTTTGATTCGCAAATTTAGGGTTAGGTTTCCGCCGAACTCATCTCAGACCGACCGAGTTGTGGAAATCGGTCTCGCCGATTTGGCTTAGGCCATTGCACTTGCACTTTTCGGTCTGACCGAAAGCTGCAAATCGGTGCGACCGAATTCAACTCTCTGTGAAACCCTAGCAATGTTGGAGCCACCGAACTATGACTCGGTCTGACCGAGTTCACTAGTTTAGAATCCAAAAGTTGCTTCGGTGTCACCGAGTTTAACAAATCGGTAGCTCCGAAATGCTTTCTGTGGAGAACTAAAACTAAGTTTTTGACTCATCCGCTTTGCAAAAACTCTGCACTTTGTGATTCTCATCCACTCTATCTCATCTACATCTATTCACAGGGTCTGCTGTCAGTTTGCTTTCCAGAATGTCTGACCAGAGTGATAGCCAGAACAAATTAGAAGAGCAAGTGCACATAAGTGAGGGCACTAGTACCTCAAGGATCTGTGAGGAGGGCAGCAGGAGCACTCCAAGCAATTGGCCCAAGGCAGCCACCAGATCAAGGAAGACGAGAACCTCAGATTCTGAGGATGAGGACTATGTGGCTATAGAGGAGGAAGTTAGCTCCAAGAAGAAAGTCCTGAAGAAGGAATATGGTACTGCTGCTGCAACAAAGCCTGGTTTGCACAGGAAGGCACCGGCTAAGAGAGTTCCAACGTCTAAGGCCAGATCCTCCACTCAGGAAAGCATGGAGTTCACACTTGAACCAAAGGAGGCTGGTGAGGGCAAGAAGAGGAAAGAGAGGATGAAGAAGACCACTGCCAGAGTCATTGGGAGATCCTCCATGTTTAGAGATCCAGCAGAAGAAGATGTAGAGGAAGAGGATGCTGCACCAGCACCCAAGTCCCAAAGCTTATGGGGGATGCTATTAAGTCAGGGGCTGCTCCTTTAAAGCCCAAGACTGCCCCCAAAGCTACTGCTCAAGCTCAAAAGACTTCTAAGCCCAAGAGGAGCACTAGGAACATCCCAGCTGAAGAAAAGAACAAGGCCACAGTGCCTGAGATGGAAGAAGAAAATGCTGAAGCTCAAGTGCCGAGGAAGCTTAAACCAAAGATTCCAGATCATAATGACAGCCATCCAGTGGCACAGGATATGAAGATTAGGAAAGATGCAGGTCTGGGACTTTGGAGACAGTCTGATCCATATGCTGTGAGAAGGAAGAATGTTCTGGACTACAGGTTCCACACCAAAGAACAACAAGATTTCTATGGAACTATTCTGCTTGACAAGAAGCCTATAGTCTGTGATATGAAGTGGGTTGATTGGGAATTCATTGTTGAGAATAAAAACTTTTTTCCATGAGTAGACGAAAGCTTGAAAGCTTGTGGAGTTGACATGTTTGTGGGACAGAAGCTTACCAAATAGAATGATGAGCTCATTATGCAGTTATATTCTACATCTCATTTCTATCCAGATGGTAGAATTGTATGGATGTCTTAGGGTACAAGGTACCGGTCAGCTGTTGATGAGTGGGACAAGTTGATCAAAGCCCCTGAAGAGCATGAGGATAATTTGGATGTCTATGCCAAGAAGAAGAAAGACCACAACTCTATGGCAAACATGTACAAAGAGATCCCAGACAAAGCATTGGATACACATAGATTTTGATCTGTACATTACTTATTGTCTGGTCTAGCTACAATCAACACAATCTTGAGGCATACTTTGTTGCCCAAATCTGGAGATCACAAGATGATCAGAGGACATTCAATCAACTTGCTGCAGATATTTGATGTTCCTCAAAAATTCAAGGTCATGAGTCTGATTGTTGAAACAATCAAGAGGACAGCGGCAGATCAGAAGAGATATTGTGGGTATGCTCCACACATTCAGGTGCTCATCTACTCCAAGATGGGCACATGCACTTATTTTTTGGACAAGGAGCACTTACCTTTGAGACCAGAATTTGAGGACAACACAGTTGTGATGAATGAGGATGATCCTACATCTATGCAAGCACAAGAGAAGAGAGAAAAGGCAAAGGCTGAGAAGGCTGCAAAGATGCCAAGTGTTGACGAAGCATCTCAAGTTTTTTTGAAGTCAAAACAAGATCAACTAGCTTATCTGATTCAAGCAACTTTGAGGATTGAGAAGGGCTTGGTCACCCTGACTCAGAGTCAGGAGAGCTTGGAGAGGATCATTGAGACCAAGTTCTATGATCTTGATCTGAAAGTAACAGAGATGCAGACAGCTATTGAGCAGCTCCAGGAGGAAGCAGAGGAGAAGAAAGGGAAGGCTACCACAGATGCTTTTCAGAGAGTGCCTAGAGATCAGAGGTCTGCTGAAGTGCCCATGGCTGACACTAGAGGAACTACTTCAGCACCAGCAGCAACAGCTTCAGTGCCACCTCCAGTTGCCACTCCACCAGCTCCAACAACATCTACTGATGCCTTCGTCCTTGGAGTCCTCTCTACACTACCTCCCGAAGACCAAGCGTAGAGAGACGCATAGCACTATGCATTATCAAACTTTTTAGTAACTTAATGCCAAGGGGGGAGAAATGTATAGATCATAGGCTTCGAGAGAGCATGTTTTGCTTCTTAGTCTCTCTTGCTATTTGCTTGATACTTCTGTGTGTGCTCGTTTGATACTCTTTATGTCTGTGTGTGAGATACTTGTATGATCATGTGTTTGATCATATTCTACTTTAATGTTTGCTTGGATGATATTATCTTCTATATCTGATATATGATCATTCACATTGCTTGGTGATGAGTGCATGTTTTAATTCCTATCATTTTAAGCGCTCCACCAAGTTGTATGTGACATGGAAGAGTGACCTATGATCCTAATCGATTGTGCATTTACATTCAAAAGGAAATTCTAAATAATGAACAAATTTAGGGGGAGCTGTTGCTTATCACATACTTCTCAAAGCGACGATGTATTTCAATCTTATTATCATTTGTCAAAGCTTTGATATATATATGTTGTCTTCAATTATCAAAAAGGGGGAGATTGGAAGTGCAACTATCCCTGGGTGGTTTTTGTAATTACTAACAACATATAGCTCATTCAACTAATGCTATTTCAAGATGATCATTTCAGAAAGTTCAATGATTGGCATGGCATGGATTAGGAATGTGGACCCCTCAAAATGCTAAGGAAACATATTGGCTCAAGCTCAAGGCTCTACATTTTCATTTTAGTGATCCAAGATCACATTGAGTCCATTGGAAAGCCAATACTATTAAAAGGGGATGAGGTGTTGCTTAATGGCTTGCTTGCTCAAAATGCTTAGTGATATGCTCCAAAAGCCCTCAACCACTTTCTCATATCCACATATGTCCCAAACCAAAAGTCAAACTCGGCTCTATCGGTTTGATCTATCCGGCGCCACCGAGTTCATTTGACATGGCCACTGCCAGAAACCCTAGTCACTTCGGTCTCACCGATAGGGATCTCGGTCTCACCGAGATGGGATTGCAAACTCTCTGTTTCCCTTCGTAACGTTTTGGTCCAACCGAGATGACTGATCGGTCCCACCGAGTTCGCAATGCAAACTCTCTGTTTCCTTTTTCGTAACATTTTGGTCTCACCGAAATGAGCGATTCGGTCCCACCGAGTTTGCCTGACCAACTCTCTATTTGCCTATTACAGAAATCGGTCCTACCGAGTTTATGTGATCAGTCTCACCAAGATTATGAGAGAGAAGAACCTACTCATGTGTTGAGACCAAGATATTCCATTCCAACCACAAGAATCTTGATCTCTAGCCTTCCCCAAGTTGCTTTCCACTCAAATCATCTTTCCACCAAATCCAAATCTGTGAGAGAGAGTTGAGTGTTGGGGAGACTATTATTTGAAGCACAAGAGCAAGGAGTTCATCATCAACACACCATCTATTACCTTTTGGAGAGTGTTGTCTCCTAGATTGGTTAGGTGTCACTTGGGAGCCTCCGTCCAGATTGTTGAGTTGAACCAAGGAGTTTGTACAGGCAAGGAGATCACCTAATTCGTGAAGATCTACCCTAGTGAGGCAAGTCCTTCGTGGGCGATGGCCATGGTCGGATAGACAAGGTTGCTTCTTCGTGGACCCTTCGTGGGTGGAACCCTTCGTGGACTCGCGCAACCGTTACCCTTCATGGGTTAAAGTCTCCATCGAAGTGGATGTACGTTAGCACCACCTATCGGAACCACGGGAAAAAAACGTCCGCGTCTACATTGCGTTTGCTCCCTCCAAACTCCTCCCTTTACCTTCATATGCAATGTTTTACATTACGCTGCTATACTCTTAGACTTGCATCTGTAGGTTGATTGATTGACTTGTTCTATGTTGCTAAAATCTGCTAAGACTTAAAATTGGGAAAAGGCTAGATTTTTATTTGGTCAAGTAGTCTAATCATCCCCCTCTAGACATACTTTCGATCCTACATGTGTCGTGTCGGGTTCGGGGTGTCGGGGTGTCGTGTCAGGGTTGTGGTGCCGAGGTCAGGCGGTCGGGGTCAGGGGGTCAGGGTGTCGGGGTCGAGATG
>NC_057805.1:286263511-286354595 GCF_018294505.1 Triticum aestivum
GCACCCCGCCACCGCGCCGCCGTCGTCCTCGCCTCCTCCCCGAGCCCCACTGCCGTGACCCTACACCCCCGGTGAGGCCACGGCCTCGTCCTCCTCTCTCCCTCACCCCCGCGCTCGCCGTGGCCCTCGCGCCCGTTGGCCGCGCTGGGGCTCGCCCTGGTCACGCCCCGACCGCACACCCGCGCGCCCGCACGGCCATCGCCCGCGTGCGCCCCGACCGCGCGCCGCGTCGGCCACGCCCCGCCTGCCCCCCCACGTCGTCGCGCTAACCCCGCCGTCGCCTCGGGCCCCTGCTCGCCATGGCCGCGGCTCTGCTTCGCCCGCGCCACCACCGCTTGTGCAGACGGGCGGCTACCGCCGGCGCCCTCCCACTCGCCGACCACGCCAGCGTCCGCCTCTGCCTGCCGCACTCGGCCGCCGTCGCCCAGCCGCCTCGTTGGTCACGCCCACGGTGGCCTCGCACCTCTTCACCACCTCCGGCGGCTGGCCCCGCACCACCGCGGCCTCGCCCCACCCCGGCCATGGCGGCGCCGTGCCCCGCCGAGACCGCCAGCGCCCACGCCCACACCCCGCGCCCGTAACCCGCAGTGCCCCCTGGGCCACTGCCACGTGGGCCTCGCCCCCCCCCGAGCCACTGCCCCCTGGGCCCGAACCCCGTGGCCCTATGACATATGGGGCCCAGCCCACAGAACGAAAAGAAAAATAAAAATAAAAATAATAAATAAAATGAAAATAAAAATAAAAATAAAATAATAAATAAATTAAATTAATAACAATAATAATAATAAATTAATTAATAAAAATTAATAAATAAATAAAGAAAATAAAAATAAAAATAATTTTAATTAATTAACTAAATTAATTAAGTTAATTAATCCTGTTTAAATTAATTAAACAGTAATTATTTAGCTAGACCCTAATTAAACTAAACAGAGAATGACAGGTGGGTCCCACTGGACCCACATGTCAGTTTGACTTAGTCAACCCCTGTTGACTGCTGATGTCAGCATGACATCATGCTGATGTCATAAATCCAAATTTCGAATTAAATTAAATAATTAATTAAATTCCAGAAATTAATAAAATCTTTAGAAAATCATATCTTTTAATCCGTAACTCGGATTAAAATATTTTCAACATGAAAGTTGCTCAGAACGACGAGACGAATCCGGATACGCAGTCCGTTCGTCCACCACACCTCCCTAACCTATCGAACTCGCAACTTTCCCCCTCCGGTCCGTCTGTCCGAAAACGCGAAACATCGGGAATACTTTCCCGGATGTTCCCCCCCTTCGCCGGTACCACCTACTGTCGCGTTAGGACACACCTAGCACTGCTCATTGTCATGTCACGCATCGTCATGCTTATGTTTGCATTGTATTTACTGTTTCTTCCCCCTCTTCTCTCCGGTAGACTACGAGACCGACACTGCTGCTGCCCAGTTCGACTACGGAGTTGACGACCCCTCCTACTTGCCAGAGCAACCAGGCAAGCCCCCCCCTTGATCACCAGATATCGCCTATTCTTCTCTATACTGCTTGCATTAGAGTAGTGTAGCATGTTACTGCTTTCCGTTATCCTATCCTGATGCATAGCCTATCCTTGCTACTACTGTTGTTACCTTTACCTGCTATCCTACATGCTTAGTATAGGATGCTAGTTTTCCATCAGTGGCCCTACATTCTTGTCCGTCTGCTGTGCTATACTACTGGGCCGTGATCACCTGGGAGGTGATCACGGGTATATACTTATATACTATATACATGACACATGTGATGAATAAAGTCGGGTCGGCTCGTAGGAGTACCCGCAAGTGGATCTTTGTGGCGGAGCGACAGGGCAGGTTGAGACCACCTAGGCAAGAGGTGGGCCTGGCCCTGGACGGCGTCCGCGGTTACTTCGACATAACACGCTTAACGAGTTCTTGGTATTTGATCTGAGTCTGGCCACTTGGTCTATACGCACTAACCATCTACGCGGGAGTAGTTATGGGTATCCCGGCGTCGTGGTATCAGCCGAAGCCTTCTTGACGTCAGCGACTGAGTGGCGCGCGCCGGATTGGACTGGAACTCCACTAGGCTAGGTCTGCTTCCGGCCGCGTACGCAACGTGCAGGTGTGCATAGGGCGATGGGCCCAGACCCCTGCGCGCATAGGATTAGACCGGCGTGCTGACCGCTCTGTTGTGCTTAGGTGGGGCTGCGACGCGTTGATCTTACGAGGCCGGGCATGACCCAGAAAAGTGTGTCCGGCCAAATGGGATCGAGCGTGTTGGGTTATGTGGTGCACCCCTGCAGGGAAGTTTATCTATTCGAATAGCCGTGTCCCTCGGTAAAAGGACGACCCGGAGTTGTACCTTGACCTTATGACAACTAGAACTGGATACTGAATAAAATACACCCTTCCAAGTGCCAGATACAACCCGGTGATCGCTCTCTAACAGGGCGACGAGGAGGGGATCGCCGGGTAGGATTATGCTATGCGATGCTACTTGGAGGACTTCAATCTACTCTCTTCTACATGCTGCAAGATGGAGATGCCAGAAGCGTAGTCTTCGACAGGACTAGCTATCCCCCTTTTATTCTGGCATTCTGCAGTTCAGTCCACTGATATGCCCCTTTACACATATACCCATGCATATGTAGTGTAGCTCCTTGCTTGCGAGTACTTTGGATGAGTACTCACGGTTGCTTCTCTCCCTCTTTTCCCCCTTTCCTTCCTACCTGGTTGTTGCAACCAGATGCTGGAGTCTAGGAGCCAGACGCCACCGTCGACGACGATACCTACGACACTGGAGGTGCCTACTACTATGTGCAGCCCGCTGACGACGACCAGGAGTAGTTAGGAGGATCCCAGGCAGGAGGCCTGCGCCTCGTTCGATCTGTATCCCAGTTTGTGCTAGCCTTCTTAAGGCAAACTTGTTTAACTTATGTCTGTACTCAGATATTGTTGCTTCCGCTGACTCGTCTGTGATCGAGCACTTGTATTCGAGGCCTCGAGGCCCCTGGCTTGTATTATGATGCTTGTATGACTTATTTATGTTGTAGAGTTGTGTTGTGATATCTTCCCGTGAGTCCCTGATCTTGATCGTACACATTTGCGTGCATGATTAGTGTACGGTCAAATCGGGGGCGTCACAAGTTGGTATCAGAGCCGACTGCCTGTAGGAATCCCCCTTTCCACACTCCTTGGCCGAAGTCGAGTCTAGACATTACAAAACTTTTACTAACATGGCTGTGTGTCTTACGGGCCCACGTCGCCATTGGGTGGTACTAGGATCTTTTACTCCTCGACCTTTACTCTGGGACTCTGAACTCTCTTCTACTCGGGTTAAACGAATTTACTAACTCTAACACTAGGATCCCGTGACCGCATTCACCCCAAAGTTGGATAAACCATAGTTGTTTCTTAGAGTAGTATTTTGAACAATTCACACACTGTCATTTGACTCCTTTGAAACGTCTTTGCTTTCAGATGGAACCCGCGAGGCAGGTCGTGCGCCACACGACGGCCATTGGTGCCTCGGGATCACCTGCGGTGCTAGCTGAGATGATGACCTATCTGGGTTATCGCTGGCACCCTGAGTACACCGTCTACGAGGAGTACCAGGACTTTAACCAGGAGCAGTACCGTGCCATCGTCCACCTCTACTCGCAGGAGTATGACTCCACTACTGTGCTGCACACCGCACATGGTGTTGGTGTGACCATCGATATGGCTGTCCACGATGCTGCCTATGCTGCTCTGACACGTCTTCGTGGAGAGTATCGGGAGTTGGACACCTCCCCTTTCAGGCACATTGCTATCGCATCTGATGTTGGTGCGGAGGGATACTATACTGCTGCCTACTCCACTGTCACCCGAGAGCCCTTCTACCATCAGAACCTGGTTCTGCATGCTGATGGGCTGGATCGAGCTAACCGAGCTCTTCGCCACGAGATGTACACCACCCGTCAGCACCTTTACCGTGCTCTGACGCTGCTGCACCCCTTTGTCCGATCTGGACAGCTACCGCGTACTGCGATCTACCCAGCCAGGACCGTGATGCCCCACGGTGTCGGTTGGCCAGAGGTGGGAGGCTACTCTCCCGCACTTGGTCCTCTTCTGCCACCTGAGCGTCGGGCTCTACACCTGAGTATCCGCGGCCCCCAGTCTGCTGACGTGGAGGGCTATCCGTTGCCTCACTACCAGCTGTCGGGCTACGATTACCTCCACAGTACCTCTTGGGACTGATGTAGGCTTGCTTGTAGTGTTAGATGCATTCGCCGCGAGCCTGTGTGCCGCCTATGATGTTTTAGTCTATGTACTGAACTCTTGTACTGAACTCTATGCATGACCCCTTTTGTAAGTTATGCCGACTACTATGTAGTAGCTATCGTGCTCCTTTCATTATGCATGTTTCATCATGAATGATTCTTGTCTTTGCAAATTTCTCAATGCTGAACTACCCCTGTTATATATTAGCAGGATGGTTAGACCAGGTGGTCGTGGTCGTGGTGGCGATGCCCCACCACCACCTGAGTACATGGCTGGTATGATCCAACAGTTTGAACTGAACCGCCAATTCATGGAAAATATGATGGCTCAGTTTCCTCGCCCCAATATGAACCAGCAGCCAACCCAAGTGACTCTTCAAGATTTCATACGCCTCAACCCAACCATCTACCGCAGCTCAACTCAGCCTCTGGATGCTGATGACTGGCTCCGTGACATCACCTATGAGATGGAGTCTACTGATGTAGCCCCTGCCAGCTTTGTCACCTTTGCTTCCTTCTTCTTGAAGGGACCCGCAGCTCAATGGTGGGACAGCCACAGGCGTACTCTGCCAGCTGGAACAATCATCACATGGCCAGACTTCCAAGCAGCTTCGTGCCCGCTTCATTCCTCAGGGAGTCATGGACCGGAAGAAGCGTGAGTTCCGCAACCTCACCCAAGGCAACAAAACTGTTGAAGCTTATCAGCGGGAGTTTCTGGACTTGTCTCGCTATGCTGAAGAGGACATTGCAACTGATGCACGCAGACAAGAGAAGTTCCGTGATGGCCTTCAAGCTGACATCAAGCTCGCACTTCTAGTGCATGACTTTGCTGATTTCGCCACCTTGGTGAACAAGGCCATCAATGTCGAAACTGGTCTGCAGGAATACCAGAGCTCTCACAGGCGCAACCGTGACACGGGCTCATCTTCGGGCTCGCCCTCACAGAAGCGTAAGATATGGATCCCGAACAGCATGTACCGTCCAAATGCATCTGCCCCAAGGCAGACCTATGCTGCACCTCGTCTGCCTCCACCACCATCTAGGCAGTCAAGACTTCCAGCTCCACCATCCCAAGCTCCTGTTCCCACTCCCAATAATGGCTTGTGCTTCAGGTGTGGTCAACCAGGACACCGTGCTAGAGAATGCAACCAGAACCAGAATCAACTGGCCCTTCCAGCAACTGGCCGTGGTAACAATCAGCCCCGCAACAACAATGCTAAGTCTTATGGTCGTGCTCATGCCAACCACGTTGATCTCAACGAAGCTCAAGACCAGCCTGCTACTGTGATGGGTACACTCCTCGTAAATTCAGTACCAGCATCCGTTTTATTTGATACAGGTGCATCGCATTCATTCATGTCAGAAGATTTTGCATACAAGCACGACGTTAAATGTGAGGAGATGAACACCTCGGTACTGGTCAAAACCCCCGTGGGACAGTGTCAAACCTCCTTGGTTGGCATCGATGTCCCCGTGGAAATCGAAGGGCTGGAATTCTATGCCTCTCCCATTATCCTGAAGTCGTCTAACATCGACCTCATTTTGGGTATGGATTGGTTGAAAGCGCATACTGCTTCTATAGTTTGCGCCACTAAAACCGTCCATCTGCTACACCCTTCAGATGAAATAGTTGCTTACCAAGCTCATCTGGTGCAAAATGCCGAGGCAAGGCTCTATGCATTGAATGCATTGAACGCTGCACCACTCGAGGGCATTGAAAACATTCCCGTCGTGCGTGAATTCCTCGACGTCTTCCCTGAAGAACTTCCAGGGATTCCCCCTGCTAGAGCTGTCGAATTCATCATCGACTTGAAACCAGGCACCACTCCTATAGCCAAGCGACCCTACAAAATGCCGCCGCATGAACTCCTTGAGCTTAAGGAGGAAATCGACAAATCTCTTCGCAAAGGATTCATTCGCCCAAGTTGCTCTCCTTGGGGAGCACCTTCTCTCTTTGTCAAGAAGAAGGATGGGACAAACCGGTTAGTTCAAGACTACCGTCCTATAAACCAAGCTACCATTCAGAATAAATACCCTCTTCCTCGGATCAATGATCTGTATGATCAACTGGCGGGTTCGTCAGTGTTCTCTAAGCTCGACTTGAGGTTGGGTTACCACCAGATCCGTGTTCGCGAAGAGGATATCCCAAAGACCGCCTTCGTGACTCGCTATGGTTCATACGAGTACACCGTCATGTCTTTCGGTTTAACCAATGCTCCAGCCACCTTCTCTCGTCTGATGAACTATATATTCATGGATTACCTCGACAAGTTCGTCGTGGTTTATCTGGATGATATCCTGGTATTTTCCAAGAACGAAGAAGAACATGCTGAACATCTTCGACTTGTGCTGGAAAAGCTACGAGAGCATCAACTATATGCCAAGTTCTCCAAATGTGAATTCTGGCTACCGGAAGTAACCTATCTTGGGCATGTCATCTCTAAGGATGGTATTGCCGTCAACCCTGAGCGAGTTCAGGCTATTCTTGATTGGACTCCTCCCAAGAACGTTAAGCAAGTCAGAAGTTTTCTCGGTCTCGCCAGCTATTGCCGTCGATTCGTCGAGAACTTCTCCAAGATCGCCAGGCCTCTGACTAACCTGTTGCATAAGGGCGTCAAGTTCCAATGGACAGACAAATGTCAGGAAAGTTTCCAGGCACTCAAAGACAAGTTGACTTCTGCCCCAGTTCTAGCTCCACCTGATACTAAGAAGGACTTCGTCATTTACTGCGACGCTTCCCGTCAAGGATTAGGCTGTGTCCTAATGCAAGACCGCAAAGTGATTGCTTATGCCTCTCGGCAATTGCGCCCTCACGAAGAGAACTACCCAGTTCACGACCTCGAACTTGCTGCTGTCATTCATGCGCTGAAGCAGTGGCGACATTACCTTCTCGGTAATCGTTGCGAGATCTTCACTGACCACCAAAGTCTGAAGTATCTGTTTACTCAGCCAGACCTGAACCTCCGTCAGCAGAGATGGATGGAGCTTGTTGCAGACTTTGACTTGGGTATTTCCTATACGCCAGGCAAGGCTAATGTAATGGCTGATGCCTTGAGCCGCAAGTCTTACTGCAACCACCTCCAGGTTCACAAAGTTCAGCCCTCGCTTGTTGAAGAATTCAGGAAGCTGAACCTCCATATTGTTCCTCCGGGTGCACTCGCTCCCCCTCCTAAGGAGTTTGGCAAGGTGAACCTCCACGTTGTTACCCAGGGTTCCCTCAATACCCTAGTTGCTAAACCAGATCTCGTGGATAGCATCAAAAGGCTACAGAAGTATGACTCTGAAGCCCACAAGATTAAGCGCTACCTCGCAGAAGGAAAGCCCTCATTCTTCACCATTGCTGAAGATGGCACCCTATACTTCAAGGGCCGCCTAGTGGTGCCATGTGCAGAGAAAAACCTGGATATGACACAGGAAGTTATGAAAGAAGCTCATGATACGCCTCTATGTATCCACCCTGGTAGTACAAAGATGTACCAAGACATCCGTCAGAGATTCTGGTGGTCTAATATGAAGCAAGACATTGCTCGTTATGTTGCTGAGTGTGACGTTTGCCGTCGTATCAAAGCAGAACATCAAAGGCCTGCTGGAACTCTGCAACCTATCTCTATTCCTGAATGGAAATGGGACCATGTTGAGATGGACTTCGTCACTGGATTTCCCAAATCACAGAAAGGTAATGATGCTATTCTTGTCGTCATTGACCGGCTTTCCAAAGTTGCACATTTCCTGGCGGTCAAGGAAACGATCACTGCTAGTCAACTGGCAACGCTCTATATGTCCAGGATTGTTTCACTCCACGGTATTCCATTGGTTATCAGCTCAGACCGTGGCAGCTTATTCACTTCAAGATTCTGGGCAAGTTTCCAAGAAGCTATGGGAACTCATCTGTCATTCAGTACTGCGTTTCATCCTCAGTCGCAAGGGCAAGTTGAACGCGTCAACCAAGTTCTCGAAGACATGCTTCGAGCTTGTGTTATTTCCTTCGGCAAGAAATGGGAGGAATCTCTCCCGTATGCTGAGTTCTCTTATAATAATAGCTATCAAGCTAGTCTGAAGATGGCCCCCTTCGAAGTGTTATATGGACGAAAGTGCCGAACCCCTCTGAACTGGTCAGAAACTGGGGAACGTCCACTCTTCGGTCCGGATATTATCCAAGATGCCGAAGAACAAGTCCGCATTATTCGTGAGAATCTCAAGACTGCTCAGTCACGTCAGAAGAGTCAGTATGACCGTCATCATAAAGACATGGTCTATCAACCTGGCGAAAAGGCTTATCTTCGAGTCACACCTATGAAGGGTGCTCACCGCTTCGGGATCAAGGGCAAGCTAGCTCCTCGTATATTGGCCCATTCACTATTCTCGAAAGGCGTGGAAAAGTGGCATACCAACTGGAGCTACCGCCGAACCTTTCTCAGGTTCACGATGTGTTCCATGTGTCACAGCTCCGCCGTTGCTTCAAGGACCCAATCCGAGCTGTGGATCATGAAGTGCTCGCATTGCAGCAAGACCTCTCCTATAAGGAGCATCCGGTCCGCATTCTCGACCAAGCTGAACGCCGCACACGTCAGAAGGCGATCAAGTTTCTCAAAGTCCAGTGGTCGCACCATTCTGAAGATGAGGCCACTTGGGAACGCGAGGATCGCCTGCGTGAAGAATACCCCGCACTGTTTCCTTCTACCTCCTAAATCTCGGGACGAGATTTCTTGTAGTGGAGGAGATTTGTAACGCACGGATAATTAAGCTACAGTAATCCCACGCTAATGGTGCCACGTCACCACGGTTACTGTTGTTAACCTCGCGATGATTCGAAACCGTTTCAAAATTTAAATTCAAATTAATGTCAATAACAAAAGTTTTCAAATATTAAAATAAAAATGTTCGGGAGATGCCATATTTTGCCTAAGTAAATATGGTGTGGTAAACACATTTTTATAAAATGCCTAAATAGTTTAAATTGAAATAAAATAGAAAAGCAAATAAATAAAAGAAAAGAAATTACAAAAAAAGAAAAGAAAACAGAACAAAAAAACAAAAGCCCCCCGCACTGGACCTAGCCCAACTGGGCCAACTCCCAGCCGCCCGAATGGGCCGGCCCACCCCGCGCCCCCTCTCACCTTATCCCCTCACCCCCCACTCTCCACCGACAGCCACCCCCCACTCCCCCCGAAATATCTCCTCCTCCCTCGCCCGATCTGGATCGGGAGGAGACCCCCGCCGAACCCCGTCGCCGCCCGGAGCTCGCCCTCGCCGGAGCGCTGCCCCGCCGGCCTGCCTTCGCCTCCTCGCCGGCCTGCACCCTGCCACCGCGTCGCCGTCGTCCTCGCCTCCTCCCCGAGCCCCACTGCCGTGACCCTACACCCCCGGTGAGGCCACGGCCTCGTCCTCCTCTCTCCCTCACCCTCGCGCTCGCCGTGGCCCTCGCGCCCGTTGGCCGCGCTGGGGCTCGCCCTGGTCACGCCCTGACCGCACACCCGCGTGCCCGCACGGCCATCGCTCACGTGCGCCCCGACCGCGCGCCCGCGTCGGCCACGCCCTGCCTGCCCCCCCCTCGTCGTCGCGCTAACCCCGCCGTCGCCTCGGGCCCCTGCTCGCCGTGGCCGCGGCTCTGCTTCGCCCGCGCCACCACCGCTCGTGCAGACGGGCGGCTACCGCCGGCGCCCTCCCACTCGCCGACCACGCCAGCATCCGCCTCTGCCTGCCACACTCGGCCGCCGTCGCCCAGCCGCCTCGTTGGTCACGCCCACGGTGGCCTCGCCCCTCTGCACCACCTCCGGCGGCTGGCCCCGCACCACCGCGGCCTCGCCCCGCTCCGGCCATGGCCGGCGCCGTGCCCCGCCGTGACCGCCAGCGCCCACGCCCACACCCCGCGCCCGTAACCCGCAGTGCCCCCTGGGCCACTCCCAGGTGGGCCTCGCCCCCTCTGGGCCACTGCCAGGTGGGCCTCGCCCCCCCTGAGCCACTGCCCCCTGGGCCCGAACCCCGTGGCCCTATGACATATGGGGCCCAGCCCACAGAACGAAAAGAAAAATAAAAATAAAATAAATAAATAAAATAAAAATAAAAATAAAATAATAAATAAAATAAATTAATAATAATAATAATAATAAATTAATAAAAACAAATAAATAAATAAATAAAGAAAATAAAAATAAAAATAATTTTAATAAATAAATTAATTAATTAGCTAAATTAATTAAGTTAATTAATCCTGTTTAAATTAATTAAATAGTAATTATTTAGCTAGAGCCTAATTAAACTAAACAGAGAATGACAGGTGGGTCCCACTGGACCCACATGTCAGTTTGACTTAGTCAACCCCTGTTGACTGCTGATGTCAGCATGACATCATGCTGATGTCATAAATCCAAATTTCGAATTAAATTAAATAATTAATTAAATTCCAGAAATTAATAAAATCTTAAAAAATCATATCTTTTAATCCGTAACTCGGATTAAAATATTTTCAACATGAAAGTTGCTCAGAACGACGAGACAAATCCGAATACGCAGTCCGTTCGTCCACCACACCTCCCTAACCTATCGAACTAGCAACTTTCCCCCTCCGGTCTGTTTGTCCGAAAACGCGAAACATCGGGAATACTTCCCGGATGTTCCCCCCTTCGCCGGTACCACCTACTGTCGCGTTAGGACACACCTAGCACCGCTCATTGTCATGTCACGCATCGTCGTGCTTATGTTTGCATTGTATTTACTGTTTCTTCCCCCTTCTTCTCTCCGGTAGACTACGAGACCGACACTGCTGCTGCCCAGTTTGACTACGGAGTCGACGACCCCTCCTACTTGCCAGAGCAACCAGGCAAGCCCCCCCCCTTGATCACCAGATATCGCCTAGTCTTCTCTATACTGCTTGCATTAGAGTAGTGTAACATGTTACTGCTTTCCGTTAATCCTATCCTGATGCATAGCCTGACATTGTTGCTACAGTTGTTACCCTTACCTGCTATCCTACTGCTTAGTATAGGATGCTAGTGTTCCATCAGTGGCCCTACACTCTTGTCCGTCTGCCTTGCTATACTACTGGGCCGTGATCACTTCGGGAGGTGATCACGGGTATATACTATATACATTATATACATGACACATGTGGTAAATAAAGTCGGGTCGGCTCGTAGGAGTACCCGCAAGTGGATCTTTGTGGCGGAGCGACAGGGCAGGTTGAGACCACCTAGGCGAGAGGTGGGCCTGGCCCTGGACGGCGTCTGCGGTTACTTCAACATAACACGCTTAACGAGTTCTTGGTATTTGATCTGAGTCTGGCCACTTGGCCTAGGCGAGAGGTGGGCCTGGCCCTGGACGGCGTCTTACTAACCATCTACGCGGGAGTAGTTATGGGTATCCCGGCGTCGTGGTATCGGCCGAAGCCTTCGTGACGTCAGCGACTGAGTGGCGTGCGCCGGATTGGACTAGAACGCCACTAGGCTAGGTCTGCTTCCGGCCGCGTACGCAACGTGCAGGTGTGCATAGGGCGATGGGCCCAGACCCCTGCGCGCATAGGATTAGACCGGCGTGCTGACCGCTCTGTTGTGCTTAGGTGGGGCTGCGACGCGTTGATCTTACGAGGCCGGGCATGACCCAGAAAAGTGTGTCCGGCCAGATGGGATCGGGCGTGTTGGGTTATGTGGTGCACCCCTGCAGGGAAGTTTATCTATTCGAATAGCCGTGTCCCTCGGTAAAAGGACGACCCGGAGTTGTACCTTGACCTTATGACAACTAGAACTGGATACTGAATAAAATACACCCTTCCAAGTGCCAGATACAACCCGGTGATCGCTCTCTAACAGGGCGACGAGGAGGGGATCGCCGGGTAGGATTATGCTATGCGATGCTACTTGGAGGACTTCAATCTACTCTCTTCTACATGCTGCAAGATGGAGATGTCCAGAAGCGTAGTCTTCGACAGGACTAGCTATCCCCCTTTTATTCTGGCATTCTGCAGTTCAGTCCACTGATATGCCCCTTTACACATATACCCATGCATATGTAGTGTAGCTCCTTGCTTGCGAGTACTTTGGATGAGTACTCACGGTTGCTTCTCTCCCTCTTTTCCCCTTTCCTTCCTATCTGGTTGTCGCAACCAGATGCTGGAGTCCAGGAGCCAGACGCCACCGTCGACGACGACACCTATGACACTGGAGGTGCCTACTACTACGTGCAGCCCGCTGACGACGATCAGGAGTAGTTAGGAGGATCCCAGGCAGGAGGCCTGCGCCTCGTTCGATCTGTATCCCAGTTTGTGCTAGCCTTCTTAAGGCAAACTTGTTTAACTTATGTCTGTACTCAGATATTGTTGCTTCCGCTGACTCGTCTGTGATCGAGCACTTGTATTCGAGCCCTCGAGGCCCCTGGCTTGTATTATGATGCTTGTATGACTTATTTATGTTGTAGAGTTGTGTTGTGATATCTTCCCGTGAGTCCCAGATCTTGATCGTACACATTTGCGTGCATGATTAGTGTACGATCAAATCGGGGGCGTCACAGACGCCCTCTCGACAGATGCAGCCGTACTCAATGCGGATGCGGCGGCACTCTCGGCATAGGCGGTCGTCCTCTCGGCGCAGGCGGTGGCGCTCGGGGAGGACGCGACCATCGTACAGGCCTTCACGAAGCGTTTCCCCAGCGTCATATTTGCAAGAAGGGTGTGCGGGAATGGGGATCGAGATTCGTGGATTCGGGGGTTGCCGGCACTGGAGCAGACGAGCCGGCGAAGCTTAAGGAGGAAGACTTAAATAGACCCATTAATTTTCATCGCAAACGATTCCTATAAAAAACTGTGTGTGATGTTGTGGATATTTTTTATTAGCTGTGAAAGACGAATTTGGTGTAAAGTGGCAACGGATGGTGTTTTAAATGTAGGAGAATATTTGTAGTACTAATACAACTGTCATGTCAAATTTTGGAAAATTTCAGGGGTCATTTCAACTTTTAAGACATTTAAGTGATTTTCTTGCCATTTAATGACCGTAATTCAAATTCGAACTACATGTACATGCAACAGCTAAACCATAACGGTTTGAAAAGTCCTGTTTTGTGTACTTGTGTGCGATTTAATTGCATGTGCTGTAAATTGGAAGGAACTTTCAAGCATATTGGTCTAACGGCTATGACACGATTAAGGATGAAGTGCCATGGCATTTAAATTCCAAAAAATTAAAAAAATGATCAGAAACACATGAAACCTTGCTTGATGTAATGTCATTCCATGAAGATGATGTGGTAAAAAATTGTCCTGCTGACGAAAGTTTGGACACACACCCCTCACAAACCGGAGCAACTCACTAGAAGGCTCATGGTTCCGAGAGGTAACAATGCATGTTTGATGACGAACGGGAGATAGCTTCCTCTTACGGCCTTCAAATTTTTTCCTACATTTAACGTGCACTAATACAATTGTCATCTGCAAATATGGAAAATTTCAGGGGTCATTTGACCTTTTAAAGACATTTAAGTGATTTTCTAGCCATTTAATGACCGTAATTCAAATTTGAACTACATCTACATCCAAGGGCTAACCATAACGGTTTGAACAATCATATTTGTGTACTTGTGTGCGAGTTAATTCCATGTGCAGTAAATTAGAAGGAATTTTCAAACATATTGGTCTCACGGCATGGACACATGCATGGAGTGCCATGGCATTTTAATTCCAAAAAAATAAAAAAAGATCAGAAAAACATGAAACCCATCTTGATGTAATGTCATGCCACCAAGATGATGTGGTAAGAAAATTGTCTTGTTTGACGAAGGTTTGGACACACACCCCTGGCAAACCGGAGCAACTCACTAGAAGGCTCGTGGTTCCGAGAGGGAACAATGCATGATTGATGACAAACGGGATATAGCTTCCTCTTACGGCCTTCTAATTTTTTATATGTTTAACGTGCAGTACTACAACTGTCATGTGAAAATTTGGAAAAATTTCAGGGGTCATTTGACCTTTTAAAGACATTTAAGTGATTTTCTAGCCATTTAATGTCCATAATTCAAATTTGAACTACATCTACATGCAACGGCTAACCATAATGGTTTGAAAAATCATATTTGTGTACTTATGTGCGAGCTAATTCCATGTGCATTAAATTAGAAGGAATTTTCAAACATATTGGTCTCACGACATTGAGACATGCATGGAGTGCCATGGCATTTTAATTCCAAAAAAATAAAAAATGATCAGAAAAATATGAAACCTTGCTTGATGTAATGTCATGCTACCAACATGATGTGGTAAAAAAATTGGCATGTTTGCCGAAAGTTTGGACACACACACCCCTCACAAACGGGAGCAACTCACTGATACGTCTCCAACATATCTACTTTTCCTAACGCTTTTACTCTTGTTTTGGACTCTAATTTGTATGATTTGAATGAAACTAACTCCGTACTGACGTTGTTTTCAGCAGAACTACCATGGTGTGGTTTTTGTGCATAAATAAAAGTTCTCGGAATGGAACGAAACTTCGCGAGGAATTTTTATATTATAAATAAGAATTTCAGGAGCCAAGACCTACCGGAGAGGGGCACCTGGGTGGGCACAACCCACTGATTTCTACTACACAACCATCTTTTTGTAGACGTTGTTGGGCCTCCAAGTGCAGAGGTTTGTAGGACAGTAGAAAATTTCCCACAAGTGGATGACCTAAGGTTTATCAATCCGTGGGAGGCGTCGGATGAAGATGGTCTCTCTAAAACAACCCTGCAACCAAATAACAAATAGTCTCTTGTGTCCCCAACACACCCAATACAATGGTAAATAGTATAGGTGCACTAGTTCGGCGAAGAGATGCTGATACAAGTGCAATATGGATGATAGATATGAGTATTTGTAATCTGAAAAAATAAAAACAGCAAGGTAACTAATGATAAAAGTGAGCTCAAACGGTATTGCAATGCGTTGAAACAAGGCCTAGGGTTCATACTTTCACTAGTGCAAGTTCTCTCAGCAATAATCACATAATTACATCATATAACAATCCCTCAACATGCAATAAAGAGTCACTCCAAAGTCACTAATAGAGGAGAACAAACGAAGAGATTATGGTAGGGTACGAAACCACCTCAA
Organism: Triticum aestivum; assembly: GCF_018294505.1. NCBI lineage: Eukaryota > Viridiplantae > Streptophyta > Magnoliopsida > Poales > Poaceae > Triticum > Triticum aestivum. Next base: position 286,278,846 of record NC_057805.1, read on the forward strand.
AGTTATTCTTTCTGATCGATCTATTCAAGAGTTCGTACTAGAATAACACATTAAGACACAAATCAACAAAAACCCTAATGTCACATTGATACTCCAATGTCACCTCAAGTATCCGTGGGTATGATTATACGATATGCATCGCACAATCTCAGATTCATCTATTCAACCAACACATAGAACTTCAAAGAGTGCCCCAAAGTTTCTACCGGAGAGTCAAGACGAAAACGTGTGCCAACCCCTATGCATAAGTTCACATGGTCAATGAACCCGCAATTTGATCACCAAAACATACATCAAGTAGATCACGTGAATATCCCATTGTCACCATAGATAAGCACATGCAAGACATGCATCAAGTGTTCTCAAATCCTTAAAGACTCAATCCCATAAGATAACTTCAAAGGGAAAACTCAATCCATTACAAGAGAGTAGAGGGGGAGAAACATCATAAGATCCAACTATAATAGCAAAGCTCGCGATACATCAAGATCGTATCACCTTAAGAACATGAGAGAGAGACAGAGATCAAACACATAGGTACTGGTACATACCCTCAGCCCCGATGGTGAACTACTCCCTTCTTGTCATGGAGAGCGTCGGGATGATGAAGATGGCCACCGGAGAGGGATTCCCCCCTCCAGCAGGGTGCGGGAACGGGTCTAGATTGGTTTTCGGTGGCTACAGAGACTTGCGGCGGCGGAACTCCCGATCTAGGTAATTTTCTGGAGGTTTCAGTATTTATAGGAATTTTTGGCATCGGGAACATGTCAGGGAGGTGCCTGAGTCGTCCACGAGATAGGCCTGCACGCCCGGGGGGGGGGGGGTGCGCCCCACCCTCGTGGACGGCCCGGGACGCCCGATCTAGCTTTTTGAATACCTAGGGCATTTGAGGAAGCCCATTGTTCGAATATACAAGCCAAGTTCTATAATGAAAAATTCCCACTAGTATATGAAAGTGATAATATAAGAGACTCTCTATCATGAAGATCATGGTGCTACTTTGAAGCACAAGTGTGGAAAAAGGATAGTAGCATTGTTCCTTTTATTTCTCTTTTTTATTTTTTTATTTGGCCTTTCTTTTTTTTCTTTTTTTTGGCCTTTCTTTTTTTTGGTTTATTTTTTTGGGACAATGCTCTATTAATGATGATCATCACACTTCTATTTATTTACAACTCGATACTAGAACAAAGTATGACTCTATATGAGTGCCTCCGGCGGTGTACCGGGATAGGCAATGAATCAAGAGTGACATGTATTAAATTATGCATGGTGGCTTTGCCACAAATACAATGTCAACTGCATGATCATGCAAGGCAATATGACGATGATGAAGCGTGTCATAATAAACAAAATGGTGGAATGTTGCATGGCAATATATCTCGGAATGGCTATGGAAATGCCATAATAGGTAGGTATGGTGGCTCTTTTGAGGAAGATATAAGGAGGTTTATGTGTGATAGAGCGTATCATATCACGGGGTTTGGATGCACCGGCGAAGTTTGCACCAACTCTCAAGGTGAGAAAGGGCAATACACGGTACCGAAGAGGCTAGCAATGATGGAAAGGTGAGAGTGCATATAATCCATGGAATCAACATTAGTCATAAAGAACTCACATACTTATTGGAAAAATCTACAAGTCATCAAAAACCAAGCACTACGCGCATGCTCCTAGGGGGATAGATTGGTAGGAAAAGACCATCGCTCGTCCCCGACCGCACCATAAGGAGGACAATCAAAGAAACACCTCATGCTTCAAATTTGTCACACAACGTTTACCATACGTGCATGCTACGGCAGTTGCAAACTCCAACACAAATATTTCTCAAATTCAAAATTACTCAACTAGCACGACTCTAATATCACCATCTTCATATCTCAAAACAATCATCAAGTATCAAACTTCTCATAGTATTCAATGCACTCTATATGAAAGTTTTTATTATATCCCTCTTGGATGCCCATCATATTAGGAATAAATTCATAACCAAAGCAAATTACCATGCTGTTTAGGACTCTCAAAATAATATAAGTGAAGCATGAGAGTTCATCTATTTCTTCAAAATAAAACCACCGCCGTGCTCTAAAAGGTATAAGTGAAGCACTAGAGCAAACGACAAACTACTCCGAAAGATATAAGTGAAGATCAATGAGTAGTTGAATAATTATGCAACTATGTGAAGACTCTATAACATTTAAGAATTTCAGATCTTGGTATTTTATTCAAAAATAAAGCAAAACAAAATAAAATAAAATGACGCTCCAAGCAAAACACATATCATGTGGTGCATAAAAATATAGCACCAAGTAAAGTTACCGATGAACGAAGACGAAAGAGGGGATGCCATCCGGGGCATCCCGAAGCTTAGGCTCTTGGTTGTCCTTGAATATTACCTTGGGGTGCCTTGGGCATCCCCAAGCTTAGGCTCTTGCCACTCCTTATTCCATAGTCCATCGAATCTTTACCCAAACTTGAAAACTTCACAACACAAAACTCAACAGAAAACTCGTAAGCTCCGTTAGTATAAGAAAATAAATCACCACTTAGGTACTGTTGTGATCTCATTCTAAATTCATATTGGTGTAATATCTACTGTATTCCAACTTCTATATGGTTCGTACCCTCCGATACTAATCATAGATTCATCAAAATAAGCAAACAACACAGTCAAAACAGAATCTGTCAAAAACAGAACATTCTGTAGTAATCTGTATCAAACGTGTACTTCTGAAACTCCAAAAATTCTGAAATAAATTGGTGGAACTGAGGAATTCTTATATTAATCATCTTCAAAAAGAATCAACCTAAAAAGCACTCTCCAGTAAAAAATGGCAGCTAATCTCATGAGCGCTAAAGTTTCTGTTTTTTACAGCAAGATCATAAAGCCTTCACCCAAGTCTTCCCAAAGGTTCTACTTGGCACAAACTCTAATTAAAATATAAAACCACATCTAACCAGAGGCTAGATAGATTATTTATTAATAAATAGGAGCAAAAAGCAAAGAACAAAAATAAGTTTGGGTTGCCTCCCAACAAGCGCTATCGTTTAACGCCCCTAGATAGGCACGATGATTTCAATGATGCTCACATAAAAGATAAGAATTGAAACATAAAGAGAGCATCATGAAGAATATTACTAGCACATTTAAGTCTAACCCACTTCCTATGCATAGGGATTTTGTGAGGAAACAACTTGTGGGAACAAGAATCAACTTGCATAGGAAGGTAAAAGAAGCAAATCTTCAAGATTTTCAACACATAGAGAGGAAACTTGATATTATTGCAATATGTAGAAGCATATGTTCCTCTCTCATAATAATTTTCAGTAGCATCATGAATGAATTCAACAATATAACCATCACATAAAGCATAATTTTTATGATGCACAAGCATAGAAATTTTACTACTCTCCACATAAACAAAATTCTTCTCATTCATAGTAGTGGGAGGAGCAAATTCAAAAAGATAGCTATCATGCGATTGAAAATTAAAATCAAGATGACAAGTTTCATGGTTATGATTATTCTTTATAGCATACGTGTCATCACAATAATCATCATAGATAGGTGGCATGCTTTCATCATAATAAATTTGCTCATCACAACTTGGGGGAGAGAAAATATCATCTTCATCAAACATAGCATCCCCAAGCTTGTGGCTTTGCATATCAGTAGCATCATGGATATTCGAAGAATTCATACTAACAACATTGCAATCATGCTCATCATTCAAAGATTTAGTGCCAAACATTTTAATGCATTCTTCTTCTAACACTTTGGCACAATTATCAGAATCCTTATTTTCTCGAAAGACATTAAAAAGGTGAAGCATATGAGGCAACCTTAATTCCATTTTTTGTAGTTTTATTTTATAGACTAAACTAGTGATAAAACAAGAAACTAAAAGATTCGATTGCGATTTCTAAAGATATACCTTCAAGCGCTCGCCTCCCCAGCAATGGCGCCAGAAACTGCTTGATGTCTACTACACAACCTTATTTTTGTAGACGTTGTTGGGCCTCCAAGTGGAGAGGTTTGTAGGACAGTAGAAAATTTCCCTCAAGTGGATGACCTAAGGTTTATCAATCCGTGGGAGGCGTAGGATGAATATGGTCTCTCTCAAACAACCCTGCAACCAAATAAAAAAGAGTCTCTTGTGTCCCCAACACACCCAATGCAATGGTAAATTGTATAGGTGCACTAGTTCGGCGAAGAGATGGTGATACAACTGCAATATGGATGATAGATATGAGTATTTGTAATCTGAAAATATAAAAACAGCAAGGTAACTAATGATAAAAGTGAGCTCAAACGGTATTGCAATGCGTTGAAACAAGGCCTAGGGTTCATACTTTCACTAGTGCAAGTTCTCTCAACAATAGTAACATAATTAGATAAAAATCCCTCAACACGCGACAAAGAGTCACTCCAAAGTCACTAATAGAGGAGAACAAACGAAGAGATTATGGTAGGGTACGAAACCACCTCAAAGTTATTCTTTCTGATCGATCTATTCAAGAGTTCGTACTAGAATAATACCTTAAGACACAAATCAACAAAAACCCTAATACTCCAATGTCACCTCAAGTACCCGTCGGTATGATTATACGATACGCATCACATAATCTCAGATTCATCTATTCAACCAACACATAGAACTTCAAAGAGTGCCCCAATGTTTCTACCGGAGAGTCAAGACGAAAACGTGTGCCAACCCCTATGCATAAGTTCACAAGGTCAATGAACCCGCAAGTTGATCACCAAAATATACATCAAGTAGATCACGCGAATATCCCATTGTCACCACAGATAAGCACATGCAAGACATACATCAAGTGTTCTCAAATCCTTAAAGACTCAATCCGATAAGATAACTTCACAGGGAAAACTCAATCCATTACAAGAGAGTAGAGGGGGAGAAACATCATAAGATCTAACTATAATAGCAAAGCTCGCGATACATCAAGATCGTATCACCTCAAGAACATGAGAGAGAGAGATCAAACACCTAGCTACTGGTACATACCCTCAGCCCCGAGGGTGAACTACTACCTCCTCGTCATGGAAGTGCCGGGATGATGAAGATGGCCACCGAAGAGGGATTCCCGCTCCGGCAGGGTGCTGGAACGGTCTAGATTGGTTTTCGGTGGCTACAGAAGCTTGCGGCGACGGAACTCCTGATCTAGGTTATTTTTTGGAGGTTTCAGTACTTATAGGAATTTTTGGCATCGGGAACAAGTCAGGGAGGTGCCCGAGTCATCCACGAGATAGGCCGGTGCGCCCGGGGGTGGGGGGTGGGCGCGCCCACCACTCTCGTGGACGACCCAGGACTCTTCTGGCCCAACTATTTTACTCCGGGGTCTTTTTTTGGTCCATAAAAATCGTCAAAAATTGGCACGTCCATTGGACTCCGATTGGTATTCCTTTTCTGTAGAACTTAAAAACAAGGAAAAAACAGAAACTGGCACTGGGCTCTAGGTTAATAGGTTAGTCCCAAAACTCATATAAAATAGCATATACATGCATATAAAACATCCAAGATGGATAATATAATAGCATGGAACAATCAAAAATTATAGATACGTTGGAGATGTATCACCCACCAGGGCGCGCCCCCCTCTCCTGGCGCACCCTGGTGGGTTGTCCCCACCTGGTGGCACCGCTGACCCTGAAACCGACGCTATAAAATCACATTATTCCAGAAAAAATCAGGGAGAAAGAATTATCACGATCCACGAGACGAAGCCGCCGTCACCTCCTGTTCTTCATCGGGAGGCCAGATCTGGAGTCCGTTTGGGGCTCCGAAGAGGGGGATCTTAGTTCTTCGTCATCACCAACCCTTCTCCATCACCAATTCCATGATGCTCCCCACCGGGAGTGAGTAATTCCTTCGTAGGCTCCCTAGTCAGTGAGGAGTGGGATGAGATTCATCATGTAATCGAGTTAGTTTTGTTAGGGCTTGATCCCCAGTATCCACTATGTTCTAAGATTGATGTTGCTATGACTTGCCATGCTTAATGCTTATCACTTTGGGCCTAGGTGCCATGAACTCTGATCTGAACCATATATGTTATCATCATTATATTCATATTTTAGATCCGATCTTGCAAGTTATAGTCACCTACTACGTGTTATGATCCGGCAACCTCGGAGTGACAATAGTCGGGACCACTCCCGGTGATGACCGTAGTTTGAGGAGTCCATGTATTCACTATGTGTTAATGCTTTGTTCCGGTTCTCTATTAAAAGGAGGCCTTAATATCCCTTAGTTTCCAATCACTACAAAAAATACACTTCCGTGATGATACGTGTTTGTCACAGTAGGTCACGTTTTCTGTGATGCATGTACATCCATGGCGATTTTATGACAGAATCAAGATAGCCATACCTGTGCTGTCATAGAAGTGTTCCATGACATTACCAGAATTATCATCACGCAAGTGTCCACTTCCATGACGATAAATCACGCGTCATAGAAGTGCTTTCGTCAAGGGTGACCGACACGTGGTGTAACACCCCGGATGTAACTTTCCATATTTGTAACTCCAACTCTTGCCATTTTCGGCTATGTGTTATGATATTCCCTTCGTGGTCGGGTTTTGTCTTTCGTTTTGCATTTTGTCCATGTCATGCATTTCATATCATGTCATCATGTGCATTGCATTTGCATACGTGTTAGTCTCATGTATCCGAGCATTTTCCCCGTTGTCCGTTTTGCAATCCGGCGCTCCCATCTCCTCCGGCGCACCCCTCTTGTTTTCTTTCGTGAGCGGGTGTCAAACGTTCTCGGAATGGACCGAGGCTTGTCAAGTGGCCTTGGTATACCACCGGTAGACCACCGGTCAACTTTCGTTCCATTTGGAGGTCCTTTGGTACTCCAACGGTTAACCGGGCAACCGAAAAGTCCATCTGTGTGTTGCAGCAAAACCCCCTTTCTAAATAGCCCAAAACCCACCAAACTCTCTTCCATGCTGTAGGTCGTTCGATCACGATCGTGTGGGCGAAAACCGCACCTCATTTGGACTCTCCTAGCTCCCTCTAGGTATTTAAGTGCATCCCCTCCCGTATACGTTCGCAGTCCAAAACCGTAGAAAAATCCCCGCCGCCACCGGACGCGTCCGCTCCGGCCGGACGGAATCGCGCCGCCGCTCGCGTCCAACCGGAGCCCGCCACCTGTCGCCGCCGCCCTCTCCACCGCGCCGGCCCGCGAGGCCCATCGCGAGCCCGCCGGGCCCGTGCCTCCCGCGCCGCGCCTGCCTACGCCGCCGTCGCCTTGCCGCCCCACGTCGCCGGTGCCACGCCGCCGCCGTCCACCGCCGTGCCCAGCTCCCTCCGGCGCCGCGCCCTTCTCCCCCGCTGCCATCGCCGCCGTCGCCCTCTCCTCCACTCCCTCCGGCGAGCTCCACCGTCGAAGCCTCGATCGGATCTGGAGAGCCCGAGGTTGACTTTTTCACGAGACCCCCCTCAAATTTTGCTAAGTCCTGTGATTCTTACAATAAGTGCACCTGTTCATCATGGCATAACTCTCTGCATATAGCTCCGTTTCGTGCGTGTAATATGTCAACTTGTTCGTCTCGTGATGCTCTTCATTTTGTTCAATTGCAGCGTGTTCATTAGAGTCCATATTGATGCCCAAATCTCTGGCGCAAGAGTGCTAGTTGCTGTTACTTAGCAGAACTTGTGGATTTGTTATTTTTGTTGCATTTAATGTGTGCATCTTATGGGCATAAGCTCTACATGTGTTTTGTTGTATGCCATGCCATCTTTCCAGTGGTGTATGCCTTGTATTTTTGTGATCTCTGTGGTGACTAGCACAAGCATGCAAACTAGGCCCCGTAATGTTTCTGATTTCAGAGACGGTGATTTCTCCAAGTCCTTGTGTGCTGTTATTTTGTTGCCATGTAAACTTGATGCTACAGAGACATCCATGCATATTTTGGAGAGGTTCAGTCAGGATGTTTTGTAGATATTGTTGTAATTGATCCATTTCTGCCCTTGTTTGCAATTATGGAGTGCCCTAGCATAACTCAATCTTGCTCTACTTTTGCTATATAATATTTCTGGCAGATTGTTTACATGATATTCGTTTTTGTCAAGCTTTTTGTAGTTGATCCATACATCCTATGTATTTTCGCTTGGCATGGATAGCTTCATAAACATGCCATCTTACTGTAGGAATGCTTTTTTTGTCATGCATTGATTTGTGGTGAGTGCATGAAGCTCACAAACATGCCTTCATATTATTGTTTCTGCCATGCTCTGTTTTCTGCTAAGTCTGAAACCTGTTAACGAAACTTGCTATGTTTACATGCTTGCCATCGTATCTTCTTGTCCTTTTTGGCTTATGGTCAGTAAGGGACTTTTGTCATATGCATTTAGTAGAATACTGCCATGCCTTGTTTTTCTATGTTAAGTTCCTGTAGCATGTTGTTTTCGTGCTCTGAACATTGCTACCTGATGCCGTTTCTGCCATGTCCAGTAATTTCACCAAGTCTGTGATCCTGTTATCTTTTGCACTTTTGCCATGCTTGTTTGAGCTTGTTATCTTGCGAACTAGCCGTAGCTCAGTGTTCATCTTTTGTCAAGCATCTTCCGTAGATTACTGTCTTATGCTTTGTTGCTATGTTGGAGTCCTGTAGCATTGTTACTTGTTGCATTTTAAGTGCTATCATGCTGTTAATCGCAGATTCGTGTCATTCTTGTTTTGCTTGCCATTTGCAAAGCGTGCATCCGTTTCCGGTGATCTTTATATCGATTTCAACCGAAATCATCTCATATTTCCAGTGGCATGCTTGGTTTTCCAAGTTACTGCCTTGTTCATCATTTTCCTTCCGGAGCACGCATATGCATCGCATATCATATCTCGCATATCATACATGTTTTGCATCATGTTGCTTGTGCATTTCTCGTGATTGATTGTGGTTCCGTTGCTTGTGTTCTTGTCTTGGGTAGAGCCGGGAGACGAGTTCGTGAATGAGGAACCTGTTGAGTACGCTTACGAGGATCAAGCTTTCGACAACTCTGAGAACCTTGCAGGCAAGATGACCACCCCTCGAAATCACTTCTATCTTTGCCTTGCTAGTTGTTCGTTCTATTGCCATGCTGCGCTACCTACCACTTGCTATATCATGCCTCCCATATTGCCATGTCAGCCTCTAACCATCCTTTCCTAGCAAACCGTTGTTTGGCTAAGTTACCGCTTTTGCTCAGCCCCTCTTATAGCGTTGCTAGTTGCAGGTGAAGTTGAAGTTTGTTCCATGTCGGAACATGGATATGTTGGGATATCACAATATCTCTTATTTAATTAATGCATCTATATATTTGGTAAAGGGTGGAAGGCTCGGCCTTATGCTTGGTGTTTTGTTCCACTCTTGCCGCCCTAGTTTCTCTCATACCGGTATTATGTTCCTTGAGTTTGCGTTCCTTACGCGGTTGGGTGACTTATGGGACCCCCTTGACAGTTCGCCTTGAATAAAACACCTACAGCAAGGCCCAACTTTGGTTTTACCATTTGCCACCTAAGCCTTTTCCCCCGGGTTTTCGCGAGCCCGAGGGTCATCTTTATTTAAACCCCCGGACCAGTGCTCCTTCGAGTGCTGGCCCAAACCGAGCGATGTCCGGCGCCCCCTGGCCAACCAGGGTCTATGCCAACCCGACGTCTGGCTCATCCGTTGTGACCTGAGAACGAGATATGTGCAGCTCCTATCGGGATTTGTTGGCACATTCGAGCGGCTTTGCTGGTCTTGTTTTACCATTGTCGAAATGTCTTGTAAACCGGATTCCGAGACTGATCGGGTTTTTCTGGGAGAAGGTTTATCCTTCGTTGACCGTGAGAGCTTATGATGGGCTAAGTTGGGACACTCCTGCAGGGTATTATCTTTCGAAAGCCGTGCCCGTGGTTATGAGGCAGATGGGAATTTGTTAATGTCCGGTTGTAGAGAACTTGTCACTTGACCCAATTAAGATACACCAACTGTGTGTGTAGCCGTGATGGTCTCTTCTCGGCGGAGTCCGGGAAGTGAACACGGTTTGAGTTATGAATAGCGTAAGTAGGAGTTCAGGATCACTTCTTGGTCATTACTAGATAACGACCGTTCCGTTGCTTCTCTTCTCACTCTCTTTTGCGTATGCTAGCCACCATATATGCTTGTTGCCTGCTGCAGCTCCACCTCATTACACCATCCTTTCCTATAAGCTTAAATAGTCTTGATCTCGTGGGTGTGAGATTGCTGAGTCCTCGTGACTCACAGATTCTACCAAAACAGTTGCAGGTGCCGACGATGCCAGTGCAGATGATGGGATTGATCTCAAGTGGGAGTTCGACGAGGAACGTGGTCATTACTATGTGTCTTTTCCTGATGATCAGTAGTGGAGCCCAGTTGGGACGATCGGGGATCTAGCATTTGGGGTTATCTTATTTTCATTCGGATCTTGACCGTAGTCGGTCTATGTGTGTATTTTGGATGATGTATGACTTATATTTATGTATTGTGTGAAGTGGCGATTGTAAGCCAACTCTTTATCCCATTCTTGTTCATTACATGGGATGGTGTGAAGATGACCCTTCTTGCGACAAAACCACAATGCGGTTATGCCTCTAAGTCGTGCCTCGACACGTGGGAGATATAGCCGCATCGTGTGCGTTACATGTGGCATCCACTGTAACGGGTTGTCGTTAAGTTATCGAGGGCGGTTTTGGATCCGATAACCCGTTAACATCCCGGACCAATGAGGATTTTCCACGTGTAAAATTCTCATTGGCCGGAGGAAAGACGTGTTGGTTCACCGTTGGGACAGATGTCATCCATTCATTGGACAGGAGGCGCCTATGATACGTTGACACGTGACACGACCCAACAGAGGCCCATTCCGGTGAAAAGGCCGACTTGTTTGACTTGGTAAAAAGGTAACGGGCCGGCCCACAGAAAGCGTGTTAACGTCTTATTCGTACATAGCCCATTAACGAACAGCTAACTCACGGCCCGTTACGGCCTATCGGAATTAAGCTCAGTAGCTTCATCTGGGCCGTCCAATATTATTCCAGCCCATTGTAACTTCCGGCCCATGTATGGCCCATGATGTCTTTCGTCCCATACGAGGCCATTTGTAACTCTTGGCCCATTAACGGCCCGTGGTGAATCTGGCCCGCAATGAACACTGTACTGCTTTATACCCATTAACGGCCGATTATTCCATTGGGCCGTTTCCAACCCATGTTATCTTTCGGCCTTCTCAGGGCCCATTTATTCTTGGGCTCATTTTTAGCATTCAGTTACTTATGGCCCGTTACTGGCCTTTTCTGCTTGTGGGCCAAATTCAGCCGGTGGTTACAATCGGCCCATTTGCGGTCCGTTAATCCGTTGAGCCGTTTTCATAGCGTCATCAAATACGGCTGATTGATGACGGCCCGTTATGGTCGGCCCATGAACGGACGATTCCAAATCTAGCCCGTTTACGGCCCATAATGCGGTCTGTTATTGGCCCATGTTTGGTCGATCGATCATACGGCTCGTGGAAGGCCCATTGATGCTATAGCCCGTAGAAGGCCCATTGTTTCTATGGCCCTTAGAAGGCCCATTGTTTCTATGGCCCGTAGGAGACCCATGGTAACTACAGTAAATATGTACCCCATGGTTATTGTGGCCTAGTTTTAGAAAATAGTTATTGCGGCCACTAGCAAACCGCGGAAAAAGAACTGCACTAACTACAAGCAAACAAATAAACAAGACAACAAGGAAATAAATAAGCAAGCAACTTACGCTAGGATATCACGGCTATTACACATATTACATCCACTGGGCATCAAAGTTCGCCACCAGTGCAAATATAGGGAACAAAGCAGTATATAAAAAAAAATGGTTGTCAAAGTTGGCGACCAGTGCAAATAAACGCCGCATCAAAACAAGTCCAGAACTAAAACCACTTCAAAAGAGCTCAAGAAACAATATCCTGGGTACCCATAATGCAGGCAAGATGCTTAGCAAGCTTATTAACTTTCTCTTGTTTGGCGCTTAAATCCTCCAGCACTTGCTGTTGCACCAGAAAGTTTGCATCTGAATTCTGCAGTGACTTCCTCAGTCCTTCGGCTTCCTGTCGCATAACATCTGATCGATGTCTTTCAACTTGAAGTTGAGACTCAAGAAGCCGAACTGATTCCGGAAGCGAGTTCGAAGAGCTGGTGCCAGCAGTAGTAGTCAGTATTCGAACACTACATCAAGACATGACTTTGGGGTTGTCTTAGTGTCTTCAGTATAGTTTTTATCAGCTTTCTTGGAGACCAACAGGGATGTCTCACTATCTTGAACCTTATCTGCATTACTTCCTTTACCATTGCATAATGGGGTACTCTTCTCCTATATTTTATCCGCGTTCTAAAAGAGAAACAAACAACCAAATCACAGGTTTACCATGTTGTATATGAAACTCATTTTGGTAAACCAGTTCAGTAGTAAGGTGGATAGGATAACAACATGAAACAAACATGTATCAATGTAGCATGGTCACTGTATGGTCTATATCATTCTAGTTTATGTTTCCAAATCAAGATAGAGACAGTTCGAATCATATCTGTTTAAGACAAAGCAACATAGACAGAATATAAGTGTGGGAAACTACACAGCAATAACAAGACTTGTAATGTGCATGGCATGAGAACATAACTGTTTATTCAATTGAAACAGGTTTAAAACATACATGTTGCGCCATTGGAGTTTCAATTGGATCCTTCAAATTTGAAATTAGTTGGTATGTGTAAATACAGTGATGCAAGAGCAAAGTAGTATGAACCATAGCTACGGAACCTGACCTGAGAACAATTCTTCTTCTTTAAGCATTGACTTGGGGTTCGGAGTGGTGGTCCTCATGCTTTGAGCACTGCTGTTGCCTTACTAAATGCTTGTGTTTGGGTGCTCTATGGTGGAGACGGTGTTGTGTCAACTGGAACTGGGTTACTATTTGCTAGGGTTGGGGTTAGAAGGGGTGTAGCTGGTTCTCTGTCCAACTGGGTAGGGGTACAATCTGCGTGAGTCTGGGTTATGTGTGGTAGGGCTGGTTTTTGGGCAAGTACAACCATGGTTGTATCTGCATCGACAGGTAGCACGATCTTTTCTGAAGACCATGTTTTTGCTCCCACAGATACTACCATCACCCCGTCCAATTGAAATGACTGATAAACAAGAAAAGTAATTGAATGTACAGACATTGTAAGATAGACAGGTGCAATGGATAGTAGGGAAGAAAACATGGCATGAAATAATTTACATTTATGTTGTCTAACCAAACAGAATAGCAGGACATAATTTCACATATAAGATGGCTAATTAAACAGGATAGCATGACACAATTTCACATGTATGATGGCTAACTAAACATGATGGAATGACATACTTCAAAATATGACTATGTAAACAGGATGACATGATATAACTATACGATTTGTCTATTAAAGTGGGTGGCATGCCATAAGTCACAAACATGCTGTTGATGGAAACATGATGGCATGATATAATTCATGGATAGAATGACATAATTGAAAATATGATGACTATGTAAACAGGATGAGATGATATAACTATATTATGTCTTTAGAAAATGGGTTGGCATGCCATAATTCAGATACATGCTGTCTATGCAAACATCATGGCATGATATAATTCAAATAATTTATATACTAAGCAAGTGAGCAGAGGGCAATCGCATATATGATGTGTCAACTAAGGAGATGGCATTAAATATTGTGTATATGATGTAAAAACTAATCATTGCAATACAACATATGCATGATATGAGTAATATAACCCTGCCAAGTTTGAGCATACACCTCAGGGGGATAATAGGACTGGTCATCTGCCTCTGAATCCTCCTCTGAAGAGCTATCTGTAACCAGCAAGATATCTGCTTCAGCAGGTAGCATTGTCTGCTCTGAAGACCTTGTTTTCACTCTAGATTTCTCCATCACTAATTCAAATGGCCGATGCACAGGAAGAGAAGTCGAATATACAAACATTGTCAACAAATGCAATGAGAAATGCAAAAAAAGGACGGCATGATATAATTCACATATATGATGCTTGGCTAAACAGCAGGACATTGCATAATTCACATATATAATGCCTTGCAACAAGATAGCATTGCATAATTCACATATATAATGTCTTGCAACAAGATGGCATTGCATAATTCACATATATTGTAATTAGACACTAAACAGGTGGCATTCACACAAAGCATGTCTAAACTAAGCAAATGACAGAGCAATGCAAGACACCATACGCATGATATGAGCAACATAACCCTGCCAACTTAGAGCATGCACCTCGGGGGGTGGGGAATAGAACTGGTCATCTGTCTTTGAATCCTCCTCTGAGGAGCTATCTGTAAACAATAAGACATGCGCTTCAACAGATAGCATTGTCTGCTTTGAAGACCTTGTTTCCACTCTGTCGTGGAATTAAGGTCTATATCCTCAACACACTTCAGATTTTTCCATGACCGTGCCGAATGGCTATGCAGAGGAAGAGCAATTGAATGTACTAAAATTGTTGACAAATTTAATACGTAATAAAAAAATGATGGCATGATATAATTCACATATGAGATGACTGGCTAACCAGGGTGGCATTGCAAAATTCACATATATGATGCCTGGCTAAACAAGATGGCATTGCATGATTCACATATATGATAAAGAAACTAAACATATGGCATTCACAAAAAGCATGTCTAAACTAAGCAGATGATATATTTGATGTATAAAGTAAGCATTGCAAGGCACCATATGCATGATATTACCAAAATCAGCATGCCAAGTTAGAGTGAAGACCTCAGGGGGTAAATAGGAGTGGTCTTCTCCTTCTGAATCCCCCTCAGAACAGTTATCTTCCTCTTGATTACAATCCGAAATGGGTGGAGTGGGGCTGCCTTTGCGCCCGCCATGGACCGACGTCTGCATGGAATTTTATTGCCACGCAAGGCTCGTCTCTTTTGCTCTACATGTTCAGTTCCATTATGTACAATAACTAACATGCATAGGAATAAAACATAGTGAGATTATGTAAGGAGTGCATGACAAATGCAGAATGATGGTAGCAAACTGTGGATAGACCCAAAACCAATGATAGCAGGTAGATAATAGCTTTAGTTAAAAATACAGATAATGGCTTCTTTAACGTTTGTTTGCACCCAACATGAAACTCATAGTAGACACCCGAGATTCACCAGATAGTAGACAGATAGTATTGATTGCTGCCCCAATATGTACCCCACAACCATTTAAAAACTTAAGTTTCAGTATTAGTTTGGACCCAACTCGGAGTCTAATAGGTGAACATGATGATTAAGTAGCATGTCATCATATTAAGCGATGCATAACGTAAGCACACACGGAAGAGTGCGACCTCTCTTTCGGACCCGTGTAGTCCTCAAGGTCATCTTTTCAGTTGATGATGGTAATGCAGTTGTCGTGGCTGCCAGCGGCGGGGAAGAAGATCTGAGGCGGCGAAAGACAGTCTGGAGAGCGGATCCCTGCTGTGGTGAACCCTTCCGTTGTTGGAGCAGCTGAGCTGGGGTGGAACACAACGCGGCAGGAGCGGGACAAACTATGCAAGGTTTTCTTTGACACATATCTGTAACAGAAGTAATTTTGTAAGGGCTTGTTTGAATTTGAGGATTTTAACAATGCAGGGATAGGAAATACACAGGAATAGGATAGGAATGCACGTCCAAAATAGAGAATTTAAAAACACACGATTTCTGCCAATATAGGTGTTTGGTTGACAAGAATTGGAAGATCACAGGATGCAAAGAAGCATGGTGAGATTAAGTCAAACCACAAGAAAATGTACGGTGATAATGCTATTATGCTACTATCTCTTAGTCTTGTGCTTCATGAATGGGAATTTGAAAAGGAGCACAAGTGGACATTAAAATTCCTACGGTTTTTCTTTCAAGGAGACATTAAAGGAACAAATCCTACAGTTTTCATTTGCTCCATTCCTTTGAACCAAATGCATGAATAGTAGTACCATAGGAAACTTTCCAATTCCTATGTTTTTCCTTCACTTTTCCTTTCAAGCACTGGCGATTCTAGTAGGCAGGCTTGAGCAAGGAAAAGACTACCCTCAAAAAATGTTTATGTGCTACTTCTACTACTCTGGACCCAGGCCACTACCCTAATAGCTGAACTCCCAGGCCCATCGACAAATGCACAGCTCAAACGCGCAGAGATAAATAATGATGG
The DNA here is from genome assembly GCF_018294505.1 of Triticum aestivum. Classification (NCBI taxonomy): domain Eukaryota; kingdom Viridiplantae; phylum Streptophyta; class Magnoliopsida; order Poales; family Poaceae; genus Triticum; species Triticum aestivum. The sequence goes on from NC_057805.1 coordinate 286,295,081, forward strand.
CATTCAAGAGAGTCCATCACGGATAGCTAAGTTGCCAGGTACCTCACTGCTTGTCATATAGGAGAAACTAATCGTATTTCACGTTACTACGTGTGCTCAGTGGACAATATATATAACATGTAGAGTAAAAAAGAGATGCAACAAGTGTACAACCTCTTTGGCGAAGCTATGTCGATCTCAGCATGATTGGGTTGGTCGGTGAGGATGCTCCGGCTGACTTGGCTGTCGGAGGAGGCGAAGAAGATCTTAGGCGTCAGGAGATGGAGCCCGGGGTATTGCTATGCTGTGATGGAGGGTTTTGTCGTTGGAGCAGCTCCGGTGAGTTGTACGACGCCGAGGCTGAAGCAGGACAAGAGAGACAACATTAACCTGAGTGGAATTCTAATAGCATCTCCAATAGATGACGTAAAATACATAACCACAAGTGATGGATGTAAAATACATCAGCCACTCATATCTGAAGTTAACTGTCGAAACTGAATTTAACTATCGAAATTGAACTTAACTGTCCAAACTGAATTTTGCTGTCGAAACTGAATTTTATTGTCGAAACTGAACGCACTAGTAGGGGTGAGGCTACACGTCAGTTGACTGACTTTTTCATGTCTAGTCAGTCGATTTTCCAGCCGTTGGATACGAAATCAAGGGCCTTCAGTTCATCTTCAACCTCCACCCCCAGAGTCGCCAGCCACCACCGGCCAAACCGCCGCCCCCGCCGCCTGCGGCTAGCGGTGCGCCGCCCACCCGCCTCGAAACCACTCCCCACCGCCAGTCCGCTGCCGCCCCGGCCATCCCTCTAGGCCCCCCTGTGCTGAGCTTTTTCTCCGGCAATCCCCATGCCACCGGCCCACCACCACTACCGCCCCCACCCTGAACCCTAAGATAGATAGTGTGGTACCTCTCCGGCGATCCCCCTCCCCGCTGCGGCTAGTTCTTCCTTAACTCCGGCGAGGCCCCCCACCCCCTGAAAATTGACTGATCCAAAATTCGATTCAGTAGACTGAAGTGTAGCTAAATCGGAGCAGCATCGCAAGCAGGAGGAGGAGCGAGAGAAGCAGCGCGAGCAAGAAAAAGAGCAAGAGCAGACCAGGTAGGGGACCGAGAGCAAGAGCAGAGTAGCAGCACGAGCTAGAGCTAAAGCAGCAGGAGCTCCTACTAATGTGGAAGTCGCCACCGAGGGAGCGACACCATGGAGGAAGTGGCCAGTGACACCGCCGTGGATTGAGCCGCGCCATGTCGGCTCGGGACCGAGTGCCGACAACACCATGAGATCGAATCAAGAAGAAAATGCGGCGATTAGTGTACAACCTCTTTGGTGGCGCCGATTAGGCCTCCGCTTCATCCGAGGAAATGGTGATGGTGATGCTCTTCCGGTGGTGCAGGTGAAGACAGCGGTGTGGGAATGGAGGTGGCGCGAAAGACGAGGGGAACGTCGGGGCAGCTCCTTGGAGGTGGAGGACAGGGTGGTTGAACCGGCGGGACGACGAGATCGTTAACGGATCATCATCCGGTACGGTGGATGAGGGACGTTGAGGTGTTGTTGTGGACTACGTCGTCGGGGAAGAGGCTCCGGCTGGGTAGCCGGCGGAGGAGGGTGTGGGGCTTCGCGGTTTTCACGGCCTCGGGGTACGAATGGGCGGGCTGACGAGATGGGAGTGGGGAACCATCGCTTAGGGACGCGCTTGTTCGAAATGTGGGGTAAGTTATGAAAGTACCCCTATCGATTTGAGCCAGGCGGTTCTTTCGGTTCAAGGGTATCACGGGCATTCCACGTGTCGGGATTTCACAGGAGGTGGGAGTTTTCACGCGCGTTGTAATTTTGGGTTAGCAAGGCGTGGGTTGAGATGGAGGGAGTTTTCGAAGCACAATGAGACAAACATATATCTTAAATATTTTGGGGTAACAAGGCCCGGGTTGAAGAGGCGGGAGTTCCGCAGCACGATAGACAGAGATGCGAGCTTGAAATTTCGGCATAACAAGGCGCGGCTTGAAATTCGGGGAGGACAAGCTTAACCTGTACCAAAAAAAGACAATTTGCACCTCATCACTAGAGAGAGCCATGCCTCGTTTTACTATATTACTAGAAATGCATTCAAATACAACAACAAAAAAATAAAAAAATCGGGACAACAAACATAACGTGTACAGTACCAAAACAATTTGCACTTCCCTCAATAATAAGAAAACAATGTGTGTTGTCTAGCATATGGACTAAATTTGAGTACATTTTCCCTGTTTGAATGGGATTGTATTCGTCTTAGTTATACAACCATCTAAATATTATCTTCACAACACATGACATGAATATAAGAGAAATAAATTCCTATATATATACGAACTACATGTACATACAATCTCAAATTCAAATATATGTATCCATTTTATGTTGAATTCAAATCATACTACATGTATGCTCTAGCTAGATGTTCGGAATTTAAACTGTGTATGATACTATGTACAATGTGTTTAACATGCACAACACACACACAAACACCATTTAGACTAGTGAGGTACACGTGCATTGCACACATGAGATTTGGCAACCAAATTATGAATAAATACCACATTATAGCATGTAAGCTTTGAGTCATATATGCATGATGTAGATGTTCGTTTAATTCTTATAGTTCATTTCATTCGAAAGCATCTAGTTTTTATAAGAAAGCTAATCTATTTTAAGATTCATGGAATTGTGCGTTGTAAGGCATAAAGTAAAAACAAATAATGGCAAATCATGTAGAAAAACATTTGGGCAATTCTGATACAGAAGATTCTAGAACAATGAAGAAGTGCTTGTGTTTTGAGGTTTGTGCATTATGCTTAAGTTCAACCATGGAGTCTTCTAGAGTGTTCATGTGGCAAAATCTGGTGGAATCTAGATGATATCCAACGGACAGTAGTGCTCGAATTTGCCATCTCTGCACCATCGGATTGGCTTCATCCAACGACCATCTTTCAAAGTTAAAGTTATCCGCACACTATATATAAAATATAAATATAATATATAGGGGTATATATAGCTATGTGATGAAAGCCACACATCATCTCCAATTAGAATAGTGTGTCCATGCACGGATGCAATGTGGCCAAACAATGTCTGCCATCGGTATCTCAAATTGAAATCAGTCTGACCTTCTTCAATGTGTATATAGTACAACATGCTTGTTTCGAAACCACACCGCGCATATCTCAGTTATATTCATGCATGCATGGGTTTCAAACATCATGATCTCTTATTCAAATATTTCAATTCAAGTTTACATTGATTATGACCTCACCTAGTCTTTTACACCCACACAGTCGTCTTCTCTTTATAATTGTACCACTAACTTTCTCTCGTGCATGCATGCACACACACTACCACTCGGCATTATCCATCGCACACATGCAATCTTTTTCTTCATGTAGGTGTACAAAAGTAGGGGCTTTATGTACGCCTTTACTTGTGCACAGGAAGTTGTAGCCACACCTGCGGCCACGCTTGGCGGGGCAGAGGAAGCAAGGAACAAGGCTACCAGAGCTACGCTGAGACCAGAGGCGCGAAGAGCGAAGGGGCAAGGTGGGTTTCCCCCGGCAAGAGCCTTGCCGGGGATGGCCTACGCTGCCCCGGCAAGGGCCTTGCCGGGGCAGCTTACCCAACACCAGCGGGACCGCCACCCTTGAGCCTGAGAGTTCCGACACCATCGGCAACATTGGAATCAAGGCTCGGGAGGCGCCTGCATGGTGGCCTGCAGATCTTTGTGAGGACTGAAGGCCTGCAAGAACAGATAAGAACCATAAGACGAAGGCCCGCCCGGCAAGACCCTTGCCGGGGACGCTCACAAGACCCCGGCAAGACCCTTGCCGGGGACATCTACGGGGCCACAACCAGGCCCGCAGTTACCAAGGTTTCACTACCACATGGCCGTCCCGACGCAGCAGCCAGCCTGCCAACTAGGCACGCACCTACGTGGCAGCATGCAAATCCTAGGCCAACCAAGCAAGCACCTGCGTGGTGGCATGCGAATCTTCGTGAGGACCCTGCCACCGCACCAGCGCAGCAGCCAGCCAGCCAGCGTGGCGCTGCATGCCTCGTAAGCTTGGACGCGCGTTGAAGCGAGGCGAGGCGACCACGGACAAGACAAGCTTCCTTGTCGTCCCCGATAAAGCAAGAGGAACGTCGGCAGTGCATTTAATGCATTTTGTCCCGCGATGTCAATGATAAGCTTGTACGCTATAGACACTTTCCACCTCCTGTGTGCCGCTGTGGCAGCCCCTTTGACATATAAAAGGAGGCCCAAGGCATACTGAGGAAGGATTAAGACTTTTTGCCTAGGCATGCACCGCAGGTAGTTTAAGATCTCAAGAAGACCAAATATACACCAAAGCAGGATTAGGGTATTACGCATCGCTTGCGGCCCGAACCTTGATAAAATCCCCCCCGCGTTGATCTTCTAAACCCGCTCTTTTTACAGCCCCACGCCCCTGCAACCGTAGTAGGGATTCCCTGTGATCCCATAGGTGTCGTTCTTCAACCCCGACATCTTTGGCGCGCCCGGTAGGGGGCGCAAGCTCTGAAAATCCGGTTTTTTGAAGCCAACCCACCAACTTCATCATCGCCAGGGCCCGCAAGAAGAAGGGGATCACAGCGATCGGGTCGTCCGGAGCCGGCCCGTCCGCACTAGCGCGGGCGGGCGACGGGGTGGCCGTTAGTGGTGCCGGAGGCACGGCCCGCGAGCATCCATGACACTCATTCGGGCCCAAGACGACGAGGCAGCCTCTATTATACTCAGGCCGACGCCCACGGCGCAACCTTCCCAGGCCACGCGCGATGAGCAACACCGCGACGACGGTGCCCCTGGGCGCCGCCGCGAGAAGAGCCCTTTGCGTCATTCTCAGGACGCACCGGGCCGGCGTGCATGCCTGGACGCAGGCGGGAGCGGCGCGTGACCGCGAGACCATGATAGAGCTCCTTCTAACATGGTTAGAAGTCGAAGCGCATCACGGTCCACGCAGCTTTCGCCACCTCCCACGCCAGCGGAAGCGTTGGCGCGCGTGCAGCTACTCCTCGATTTCCCTCCTGCTGCGGAGAAGCTCGATGAGTGGAGAGCCACCATTCGGAGCCTCATCACCTCCGCCAACAAAGATGAACCGCGGCCAGCGGGACCCTCGTGCCGGCGCTCCGTAGATCCGGCACACGCCGATGGTGGGAGGACCGGAGGCTGCAACCACGGTGCACTCTCCTCCCCCATGCCAGCAACAGCAGCCGCCGGCTCGTCGGGCCAACGCATGTGACGACGTTTCCACAGTGTCGTCCGACCCACGAGCCCGCCGAGACCAGCGTCGAATTCTTCGGGAGCGAGCCCAGGAGGATGCTCGGACCACCATCGAGCGGCGCCTGGAAGCGCGCCATTAGTCAGATAGGCGTGCGGGGCCCACTATGGACAACCTATCACCGGGGGGTTCCGGCGACCTAACCTATGAGGTGGGTTGTCCGGCCTTTACTCATGAGCTGCGGCAGTTCCAGTGGCCCTCCCACCGCACGTTCAAGCCTGATGTTGGGGAGAAGTACAACAGCAAGACTCACCCATCGAAATTCCTCAGCATCTACACCATCGCGATGCAAGCCGTCGGGGCTCGCGATGACAAGGTTCTTGCCAATTACTTTCCATTGGCACTTAAGCCCAATGTCATGTCATGGTTGATGCACTTGCCAATGGATTCCATTTCTTCTTGGTCAGATCTATGCCACGAGTTTGTTGGCGCCTTTACCGGAGGCCACCAAGCTCCTGGGCAGGCAAGTGATTTGCATGTCATCCCCAGAAGGATGGCGAGAATATGCGCAAGCACATCCAAAGGTTCAGCCGTGTGCAATACAACATCCCAGATGTTCACCCCGCCATCGTCATCAACGCGTTTCATCAGAACATGCGCAACCATAAGATGCGTGAAGAGCTGGCGATGAACAAGGTCAAGGATGTGGCCGAGATTTATGTTCCGGCTGACAGATGTGCTCGGGATGAAGAAGGAAGGAAGTACCCCGGCGAGGACACCGGTGCGGAAACCGACTCCACAGATGAAGATGCCGCCTCCCCAGCAAAGAAGGGTCGACGCTACAACAGGAAGCGTAAGGGCAAGATCGTGCTTGCCATTGAGGGATCCGGCCACCCCGGCGCCGCCAAGAAGGCCAAGGCAGATGACCCCGGCAAGGAAGTTGCCAGGTGCGCCGCCTTCCGAGCCTTGGCGGCTGCCGACAGGCCAGGAGGCTCCGACAAGCAGTACTGCAAGATCCATCGCACCAAGGGCCATGATCTCCAGAACTGCCGAAGGTTGAGCTGCTTGCGGAGAAACAGAAAGCTGAATACGAAAGGCGGGACAAGAAGGGTCAGGATGGCGCTGAGGGGTCCGGCAAGAAGCGTGCTGGCCAAGGAGGTCGCCGCGGCATGGATAATCAACAAGAGAGGCCCACTAGGGGCCGCGACAAGAAGGAGGAGGATGATGACCATGGTGTGGACGACCAGTCTGGCGAGCACGAGTTCCAGAAAGCCGTGGAGGCCATGTGCGTTGATGGTTGAGCTTTGTTGCACACCTCTCACCGCCAACTGAAGCAGTGGGCGCGTGAGGTCACTGTGGCAGAGCCATCGTTCGATGCCCAGAAGCCACTGAAGTGGTCCAGCACACCAATCATTTTTGACACCGAGGATCACCCTGACCGCATGACTGCGGTTGGGTGCCTGCCGTTGTTGGTTTCACCAACAATACGCAACCTCAAGGTGACCAAAGTGCTAGTTGATGGTGGGGCCGGTCTGAAATTGATCTCACCCGCTGTGATCAAGAAGCTGCAAAACCCCGATCGAGATCTGAAGGAAACGGGCATGTTTCGACAAGTCAACCCAGGGAGGAGTCAGCCAAAGGGTAAAATCACGTTGCCCGTTACCTTTGGGGGCGAGCTGAACTATAGGACGGAGAATATTGTCTTTGACATCGCCCAGATCCCCTTGCCCTACAATGGGGTCCTTGGCCGCCCAGCCCTGGCAAAGTTCATGGCGGCGTCACATTACACCTACAACACGTTGAAGATGCTCGGGCCACTAAGCATCATCACCATCCCCTCTGACAAGAAGGATGCGCTCATCTACGCCGACCAGTTGTATCGGGAGGCAGTTGCAGCAACCGCCGCCAAGGCACTTGCTCCTGCCGCTGTAGCCCCGGGGGAGTAGAAGACCGGCAGGACCTCTTCCGGCAAGACCTCCTGTACCCAGTCCGACAAGCGCGCCTCTTCGGAGTGCAGCGCTCCCGTTGAGGACGTGCCTTAGAGCTCCACTGGCAAGAGCAATAAATCCAAGGCAGCAACACCAGAGACCAAGAAGGTGGCCGTCAAGATGGATGGCACGGGTAGAGGTTTTACTATAAGCTCCACCCTTGACAGCAAATAGGAAAGTGCGCTCGTTGCCTTCCTGTGGGCAAATGTCGACGTGTTTGCATGTCAAGCATCCGACATCCTCGGCGTTCCCAGGGAGGTGATTGAGCACCATATTGTTTTCTATCCTCATGCGCGGCCCGTGAAGTAGAAGGTCAAGAAGCAAGCTTTGGAACGACAGGAGTTCATCATCGAAAAGATCAGGAAGTTGGAGGCAGCAGGCTTGGTCAGAGGAGTGCTCCAACCCCACGTGGTTGGCACATCCAGTGGTAGTGCGTAAGGCAAACGGGAAGTGGAGGCTGTGTATTGGTTACACAGACATCAATAAGGCGTGTCCAAAGGATCCTTTCCCCTTGCCAGGCATTGACCAGATAGTGGACTCCACTGCCGGGTGTGACCTGCTGTCATTCCTCGACGCCTATTCAGGATACCATCAGATATTCATGATGAAGGAAGACGAAGAAAAGACCGCGTTCATCACCCCATGTGGTACGTACTATTTTGTACAAATGCCTTTCTGGTTGAAAAGCGTTGGTTCGACGTTTGCCCGAGCAGTCCAAATTGGTTTTGAACCCCAGCTACATAGAAATATGGAAGCTTATATGGAAGATATAGTGGTGAAAACCAAGGACAGGGGCACACTCGTGCAAGATCTAGAAGAAACATTTGCAAATCTGTGCAAGATCAACCTCAAGCTCAACCCAGAGAAGTGTGTGTTCGGTGTCCCATCTGGAAAGCTTCTTGGGTTCTTTGTGTCTCATTGCTGGACCGAAGAAAATTCCGACAAGATCAAAGCAATTGAGCAGGTTGAGGCGCCAAGATGGGTCAAAGACGTCCGTAGGCTCGCAGGCTGCGTTGCTTCCCTGAGTAGGTTCATCTCCAAATATGCTGAGCGCGCCCTCCCCTTTTTCAAAGTATTGAAAAAGGCGGGTCCAATGAAATGGACTCCGGAGGCAGAGGCAGTGCTGCAAGATTTGAAGAGGTACCTCTCCTCAACGCCAATACTAGTCGTGCCCAAGCCATAGGAGCCGTTGCTGCTGTATCTAGCGGCAAAGAATCAAGTGGTCAGTGCTACGCTTGTGGCACAGAGATAAATTGAGGAAGAAGCAACAGTAGCAGCGGAGCCATCGGATGATGGGCCGGGGCTCTCCCCGACAGGGCCTGACGCCGGCAAGGCGGAACCCCCGGCAAGCCCCGGTCCTGGCAAGACAGGGCCGGTGCAGATGGGCGAAGTTAAGCAGAAGAAGAAGGTGGTGTAGCACCCGGTTTATTTTGTCATTTCCCTCTTGCAGGGGGCTAGATTGAGATACTCTGGTATGCAGAAGCTGCTTTTCAGCCTCCTTATGGCCTCGAAAAAGCCGTGCCACTATTTCCAAGCACATGAGATCATTGTCGTCACCCGCCTCCCTTTGCAACGAATCTTGCACAACCCAGATGCAACTGGGAGGATTTCGGAAGGGGCATTGGAGCTGTCAAGCTTTGGCCTCAAGTTTGAAAGTACTTCGACAATCAAGAGCCGAGCCTTGGCTGAATTCATAGCAGAATGGACCTCAACGCCCGACGAAGAGATTCAAGAGACCACCCTTCCCGGCAAGGAGGCATACCATGACATGATTATGTACTTTCATGGGGCTTTCTGACTACAAGGTGCTGGTGCCAGCGTGCTACTCGTCCCGCCCACCGGAGAGCGCCTCAAGTACGTAGTCCAGATGCACTTTCCCCGGGAAAAATCAATGAACAATACGATGGAGTACGAGGGATTGCTTGCCGGTCTCAGGATCGCAGCAGACCTCGGAATCAGGAAGCTCATCATCAGAGGTGATTCGCAGCTCGTCGTCAAGCAAGTTAACAAGGATTACCAGAGCCCGTTGATGGAGGCCTATGTGGATGAAGTGAGGAAGTTGGAAGAATGTTTTCACGGACTACAAGCAGAGCATGTTCCCCGAGCAGAGAACAGCATTGCCGACGACTTGTCAAAACACGCTGCCCTCAAGTTGCCTGTGGAACCAGGTACTTTTGTGCTTCAATTAACTCATCCATCCGTTGAGCCATCAGCAGGGTAGAACAAGCGAAAGAAGGCAGGCCCCGGCAAGTACTTTCCCGCCGAGCTCCCAGGAGCCGCCGACAAGGACGTTGCTGGGTGCCCCAAGCATGCCGGAGAGCGGCAACCTCCGGCAAAGCTTCAAGCCCTGACCATAGAGGCGACTTCCCTCACGGCCGAAGACGAGGCTTTAGTCCTCGTCGTTGAGCCCCAGGCTCCGGCATGGGCACAGCACACCGTCCATTTCCTCCAAACAGGCGAACTCCCCGAGGAACAGGAAGAAGCAGAAAAAGTAGCCCGTCGGTCCAGCATGTACCAGCTTGTGGACGATTCCCTATACAGAAGGAGACCGAACGACGTGAAATTGAAGTGCATTCCTCGGGAGGACGGGCTGGAGCTGTTGGCAGAGATACATGGAGGCATGTGTGGCTCCCACATAGGGTCAAGAGCCCCTGCCGGCAAAGCATTCCAGCAAGGGTTCTTCTGGCCCACCACTCTCCAGTATGCAACTGCACTAGTAACCAAGTGTGCAGCGTGCCAGTTTCATTCAAAGAAGCTTCATCAACCTGCCCAAGCTCTTCAGACAATCCCTCTTTCCTGGCCATTTTTGGTCAGGGGGCTCGACATATTGGGCCCCTTTCCCCGTGCGGTCGAGGGCTTTGAGTACTTGTATGTCGCGATCGAAAAGTTCACAAAGTGGCCGGAAGTAGAACCAGTGAGAAAGGTGACAGCACAATAAGCCATCAAGTTCTTCAAGGGGCTAGTCTACCGTTTTGGTGTACCGAACAGAGTCATCACCGACAATGGCACGCAGTTCACAAGCCGCACCTTCATGCTGTATATCCAAGACCTCGGCGGCAAGGTTTGTTTTGCTTCTGTGGCTCATCCCAGAAGCAATGGCTAGGCTGAGAGGGCAAACGCAGAGGTGTTGCGAGGCCTCAAGACAAGGACTATTGACAGGCTACACAAGTGCAGAAGGCGCTGGATTGATGAGTTGCCAACGGTTCTTTGGTCGATCAGGACGACACCAAATCGAGCCATTGGCCAGACACCCTTTGCCCTGGTATACGGGGCAGAAGCAGTTCTCCCCACAGAACTCATATACGGCTCACCTCGAGTTCTCTCTTATGATGAGCTGGAGCAAGAGCAGTTGCGCCAGATGATGCGATGCTCCTTGAGGAAGATCGTCTTCGGGCTGCTGTGCGAGCTGCTCGTTACCAGCAAGCCTTGCGTCGCTACCATAGCTGCAAGGTTCATGCCCAAATCCTTGAGGAAGGCGACCTTGTTCTTTGGCGAGTTCAATCCGCCAAGAATTCCAACAAGTTGACGCTAAAGTGGGAAGGCCCTTACCGGGTAATACGAGTCACCTGGCCCGGGTAGTCCGCCTGGAGAACGAAGATGGGATTCCAGTGAGCAACTCCTGGAAGATCGAACACCTTCACAAGTTTTACCCATAAGGCGCGGTTGCCGGGCCTCCCGGCAGACCACTTTTTGTACAAGCCTTGCCGGCAAGGCATGTAACCCTTTGTACAAAGCAAGGCGCAGACCATGAGCAACAGATAAATAAATGAAGCACTGGCGCCCTAGAAATTAGCATACATGCTAGGTTGAGTCTCTCTCTCTGTGTTAGGGTTGATAGTGCTTGGCGGCGGCTAACCCCTAGCATAGAGGTCGAGTCATGTATTTCTATCTCTTCCAGTCCGTTCTTGGTTCGCAGGCTGCAGATGCGTTTCTGCAGAGCCCTTTGGAGGAAACAAGGCGGATCGACACCCCCGAACCCAGCAAGCCAAGGTTGCTGGGGGCTTCGAATTCAGATAAGTTTTATTTCCCTCGCCATGCATTTCCGTACGAAACTTGAACATACGAGACCTCGATCATGCCTATACCGCCATGCTCCCTCCTTCCTATCCCTAAAGTCTCTTTCAGGCCGGAATCTGGTTGTATTTTCTGTGGAAGGGAAACGAGCGAGGGGCCTAATCCCGCTTTGTCCCGACCTCCGCCAAGGGCGTGAGTGTGGCCGGGCTGTAAAGCGGGAGGACGGCAAGGCTTGTTGCCGGGCGACGTTGTTTGCTTAAAAAACAAGGACTCGCTCCTTGGTGTGTGCCTCGCTCACACATAAAAGAGCCTGACAAACCCCCTTTTTCATTAATACGTTGATCAAGCAAGTACAATTCATACGGAATATAAACATGAGCAAGGGGTTACAAGGTCTAAATTTGACAAGTGCCCGCAGGCTTAAGATCTAAAAAAAGATATGATGCCCGTAATTCCTTTCTTGTCCCTCTCCTCAGGAAGCGGATCAGGATAAGCAGGAGGGCAAAATGAGTGCCTAGGAGAGGCACGAGCAGCAGAAGACACCAAGAGAACGTCCCGGCGGCCGCCCAGAAGAAGGCTGGTGATGATGGTGCCGGGGAAAAAGCTGGAAGATGAGGCAGCGGGCCGCCAATACGCGACAAAGGCGTCGATGCCATTGTACTCCGACTTGACGGCCCGCCACCCGCCTTCTTCATCTTCTCCGGCCCTCCGGCGCCAGCCACCAGAAGCGACAGCCCCAAGAAGTTCAAGGAGCTGGCTCGAGGAGGCACCGCCAAGAACCGCCCCTCGCAGGCAAACCGCTCTGCAGGGGAGAAGGCCAGGTGCAGATGGTGCTGCTGCCGGCGTCGCCTAGGGATGGGGCGTCCGACTTCTAGTCGGACCCGTCCCGGTCATTCTCCCCACCGGTCCCCTCCTCGTCACCGTTGCTCGAGGAGGAGCTCTCATCATCGGTCGAGCTCTACCTGCAGCACCCTAGCCTGTGTCCCGAGCGCTCGAAGACCTTGACGGAGAGCAGTTCGTTCTACACTAACTTGAAGAGGAGAATGTGCCCCTTCATCAAGCAATGGGCGCGTGCGAAGGTTTTCCAGCCCCAACGAAGAAGCATTACATGAGGTAAGGGGACCTTGTGTTCACCCACATGTCGCCATTGTAACACCCCTTCATGTGAAGCCTCAGCCTCGGTGTCTGGTCGATCTCATGCACCCTCGCGAACGCCTCGGGAAGGCGAAGGCGGCTACATGGAGGCTCGCGCAGTTGTAGGATGAACTCCAGTGTCGTGTCCCCGACATGGCCACTCGACGAAGCAGAAGGAGACGGAGGGGGAGATGGTGACGGAGATGGCGATGATGCGAGTGCCCCCTGCCGTGCCCGCCTCTGCCTCGACCGCCTCGCCGACCGCGGCCCCGTCCGGCACCTCCACCTTGAGCGTGGGCTTCACCTTGGTCGGCTGGCTCTTCCTTGACTGCCGCGGATCTCTGGCGGGAGGAAGACCTGGTCACTTCTGCGGAAGATCAGCCACAGCCACGTCCTCTCGCCATGGCAGTGGATGGAGAATGGAGGCAAAGGGAAGACGCGAGAAGATGCCTCCCCCTCCTCCTCCTGAATCCCTTTTTATAGCCAGATGGGGAAGGCTAAAGACCGGCTCTACGCCTCTAAAGAGCCCGTTCAAGTCCGGCTCATTAAGTTGGCAACAAGCGAGGTCATCAAACGCCCTCCTCGTCCAATCAAAGGCGCCTAAGTATCATCCATAGCGTGCCTTCCCATATCTCGCGTGTCTGTCACCAACCCCGCGCCGTGCATGCGGCGTACGTGGCGAAAGGGGCAGGCGTAATGGGAAACGTGGAACGGCGGTTCCAAGGCTGGGAGAGTAAATGAGCAGCGGCCCTGCAGTTTTCCCTCTTTATAGGGAAGACGCAAGCCGCCTCTTTACTATTCACCTCGGGATGACGCAAGCATGCTGCGGTCATCCCACGCACGACCCCCATGTCAGGCATTCAATGCGGGTCGTGCAAAAGCACAACTGACGAAGGAGTTACCGCAGTAGACTCTGCCACGCGTCCCCGCGCACCGTTCTGGGCCTGGCCCAATAACACAGTGCGCTTATGTGTGGCCCAGGTCCGAGGACTCCTGTTGGTGTACATAAGTAGGGGCCTTCTATACCGCTTTATTTGTGCATAGACAGTTGTAGCCACACCTGCAGCCACGCTTGGCGGGGCAGAGGAAGCAAGGAACAAGGCTACTAGAGCTACCCTGAGACCAGAGGCGCGAAGAGTGAAGGGGCAAGGTGGGTTTCCCCGGGCAAGAGCCTTGCCGGGGACGACTTCCGCTGCCCCGGCAAGCGCCTTGCCGGGGCAACTAATCCAACACCGGCAAGACCACAACGCTTGAGCCTGAGACTTTCAACACCATCGACAACATTGGAACCAACGGACAGGAGGCGCCTTCATGGTGGTATGTAGATCTTTGTGAAGATTGAAGGCCTGCAAGATCAGATAAGAACCAGAAGACGAAGGCCCCTCGCAAGACCTTTGCCGGGGATGCTCACAAGACCCCGGCAAGACCCTTGCCAGGCCCCGGCAAGACACTTGTCGGGGACATCTGTGGGGCCAAAACCAGGCCCGCACTTACCAAGGTTTCATTACCACGTGACCGTCCCAACGCAGCAGCCAGCCTACCAACTAGGCATGTACCTACGTGGCAGCATGCAGCTCCTAGGCCAACCAAGCAAGCACCTGCGTGGTGGCACGTGGATCTTTGTGAAGGCCCTGCCACCGCACCAGCGCGGCACCAGCCAGCCAGCGTGGCACTGCATGCCTTGTCTGCTTGGACGCGTGTCGAAGCGAGGCGAGGTGGCGACGGACGGGACAAGCTTCCTTGCCGTCCCCGATAAAGCAAGAGGACACGTCGGCAGCACATTTAATGTGTTTTGTCCCACGATGTCAGAGATAAACTTGTACACTGTAGACAATTTCCACCTCCTGTGTGCCGCTGTGGCAGCCCCTTTGACATATAGAAGGTGGCCCGAGGCGTAGTGAGGAAGGATTCGGACGTTTTGGGCTACCCATGCACCGCAGCTAGTTCAAGATCTCAAGAACACCAAATATACACCAAAGCAGGATTAGGGTATTACGCATCGCTTGCGGCCCGAACCTGGATAAAATTCCCCCCGCGTTGATCTTCTAAACCCGCTGTTTTTACAGCCCTGCGCCCCGGCAACCATTCCCTCGCACGCACACGCCGGTACACAGGGGGGACGCATTTTTGTACGAAGATCCACCCCATGTGATAATTTGACGCGTGTAAAATCGCTCACTTCATTGATGGTCAATTAATACAGCGCATGCAAATTGAGTGGCCGTGAGGGAGAAAGAAAGACATTAGTACTCCACTGCGTGCATGCGAATAGTTAAATCATGCGTTTCTACTTCCATTGGTCTCCTTCGTATTTTGTGCCAATTTTTGTCCATATTTTTAAGTAACATAATATTTATGCATGTCATAAGAAGTGGCACAAAAAAGGGGGCCAATAAACCAGGACGCAGGCAGCATGATCAATTTTTGCAAGGGCTACTGTTGGTGGCCTTTGTATTTAAATATTGATGGAGTGGAGTAGTACTACTATATTTACCTTAGCCTCGTAGGGCTCTCCCAGCGCATAGGCTCGCCTCCCCGCCTCGCCCACCGGATCCCGCCATGGATAATCCCTTAGATCCCAGGATCCGGCGGGCCACCCTCTCGCTGCGGCCCGCAGCACTGCCGCCTTTGAGCGAAACCCACATGTGTTTTTGAGGGGATCCATTGCTCTGGAATCACAGATCAGTGGCGCCGGAGGACATGCCAGGGCTGCGTTTCAGGTGGTGGGAAGCAAGGGTAAATCGGATCGAGGAAGCGTTGCATCGATTGGAGAGAAGTTCCAAGGAGCTGCGCCTGGCGCAGCACAAGGCGGAGGTGCAAGTCGATCTTAGGGGAGAGATGCTGAGCGATGTCAGCATCTGGCAGCGTCATGTTGATTTCGAGCTAGGGCTAATGGCAGAGATCATATTCACAGAGTCAAGTGCGGAGGAGGAACGCGCATGCCTGCGGAATGGCATGAGCAGCCGGTCCAACTGTTCAAATGGGCGGTAGGAGAAGCCAACTAGCGGGACAAGCTGCGGCGGTGCCACTGGGCATGCATCGTAGGCGAGGTGAGCTGCCCTCCTTCCCCGCCGGCGATGCAGTGACCTACTCGGTTGCTGCTGCAGTGAACTTGCGGCGCCATGGCGGTATGCAACCGTGACAATC
Organism: Triticum aestivum; assembly: GCF_018294505.1. Lineage (NCBI taxonomy): Eukaryota > Viridiplantae > Streptophyta > Magnoliopsida > Poales > Poaceae > Triticum > Triticum aestivum. The sequence goes on from NC_057805.1 coordinate 286,310,617, forward strand.
ACTCCATCTATATGTATTGTATTCCTATGAAAATACTTGGTCGTTTGGAAGAAATGGTAATTGATTTATCACAAGTTTTTGAATGCTTGGTCGTGACAATCACCCGAAGCCACAACTAGAAGTCTCCATCGTGTAATACTTAGGGTCGGTCGCAACAATAGACGATTGGTCGGACCCGCGACACGCATCGGCTTGGTCTGACATGTACGACTAGTTATACATCACTAACTTGTGCGACCTTATTTGACCAGTAGTACGGAGTACTTGAAATTTGTGTTCCAAGAAACTTATTGGGAGCCGTTACGGGCCTCGAAACCAAAACCATCAATTAATCTTTAGCTTGTTCCCATCACATTCCAAAGTGTAATTAAGTGCAAACCTGCTCACACCCTAGTACGTATCAAACCTGAACATGTTCCCACTTCCCACTCTGTAGGTTTTACTAGTACTAGTGCTAGTACTAGGTTATAAAAAGGGGAACTAGTACCTAGCCGAAAATCACTCTACCTCTTCCTCCTCATAAGTCTTTCTTGTTCGTCCGTCCTTGCCATGGCCGGTGTGCAGAGCTCTAGGTCGAGAACTACTCATAACATGGGAGCGGCAACCAAGGCCACGGAAAAAAAGAGAGGGCTCGCTGCCTCGCTGGAATCGTGGAATCGTAACAGTAATAGAACAATGCTAACAATGAGCGTGATCGTGGGATCGATGACTAGAAAATTAGATCATTTTTTATCGCCATATGGCACTAGGCTGTCGTGTTTCCTGCTCCTCCGTCGTACTAGTACTCCAGCGGAAAACTTGAGTATACCGCATGGTTCTTTGCTCCTCCTCAGGTCGTCGGCAACATTTATACGAGTAGTCAAATCACAAGGCCCCGCCTTCCAGCAGTAATGAGCCGTCAAATCAGAACAAAGGCCCTCGCCTCTCATGAAACCAACCAAGCGAGACAGCCCCGCCCTCTAGCCTTTTAAAAAATGTATACTTTTGTACAGTAGTAGTATGGATGGAGTGCGCCATGGAGCAAAACTAACAATATGAAATTAAAGAAAAAATGTGGTACATATAGAGAGCGCTCGTCGCCAAATTATGCATATAGTACTATTAAAAAAGCTAGTAAGTGCTTAAATGGGGTGCTAAATTCTATTAAAGAAATTAGCATACCTATTTAATTCTTGGGTTCTTATTATTTATGCACTAGTTGTGTATCACTACTCTGTTTTGCCATTAGAAGTTACAACTACTCAAAAATGCCATCGATCCATGAGATGCTTGCTCAAAAATGCTATTAGATATCTCAAAAATGCCATCGTTCTGTTAGATGTTTGCTCAAAAATGCCATTAGACATTGTATTTTCACGTAAAACCCGTTGACCATGTTATATGACAAAAATAAGCTGATTCTCCCCATCTCACAATGATAAGTGTGGCCCCACTTGTCAGGAGTAACCAAGCGAATAATTTACAGGAAAATAAGAACGCCGTTGGGATCAAGTAGGCCCCACACTTTATTGTACTGTAGTGAGATAGAGGGAGAGCTGGCATGTTGTTCCATAGGTATTTATGTCATTGTAACATGGCAAAAATGATTTGAGTCAGAATAATGGTGTCCGGCAGAACACACCCCTCAAATAAAACTAAGCACCCTGAAATTCTTCGACAACTAAACTGCTAGCTATACATATATATTGTACGTATATAATGTGAAGAAACGAGTGGTAGTATTACCAACTAACAGATGAACTGTATGAAATACTAGTATGTATGTACAGAAGAGTTAAAGTAACGAGAAGGAACATAACATAGTTCTGCTGGGGGTCAGCACAACACACCAAACTAAGCACCACTGAAATTAAACTAGGCAACTAATCCGGTAGACACTTCATTAGAACCACCATGAGCAACGACACTGCCACCTTACTCGGACTCCTCGTCCACGTGCTCGACTTCGTCCTTGTCCCTCTTCCTCTTGGCCGATACTTCTTTGCTTGAAACACACACTTGGCTCTTGCTCTTCATCCAACCCTTGTAGTTATTGAAACAAAGGTAGGCATCCATTGCAGCGTACTGGATGTGGTCTATATCTAGTACATTCCACTGACATGCATGACGATGAAACTTGGGCGGAGGTTTCTTTAGTTTGCCGTATGAAGGATGAACCATGGCTCCTGCCAGGGTCAGCATTGAAGGCTGATCACGGGAGGGCACAAGCCCATTCTTCTGGAGGTCGAAGGGCTTGCCTACAACGAGGCCTATCCAACCCAGGACTCTTGTGTCAATCGTAAAGTCTACAATAACAAATTTGACTAGGTCGCCCGCGAGGAACTTCTTAAATTCCTCACACTCAACGTCGGCATGGCATATGTGGTAGACCAAGCACTAGTTATGCATGCAAACCTGGATCACGGCGGGCTTCATCTTCTCTTCCTCCTTTAGATTCTTCTCTTTGGCAAGGCTGTCATGAACTCAACATCTAGCCCAGCGACCCACTCATCATTTGAGTTTTTGAACATGCGTGTGAAGCGAGAAAGGCATCCTTTCACCGTCGCAGAAGAACGGGTGTAGATGACGTCGAACTCATCACCGGTGATGATTCTAACCTTGTATTCACCGCTGATCTTGGAGATTTGGGATGCCATGGATTTGGGAGGAGGGTTAGGAATAGTGGAACTGCTGTAATGTGAAAGGATGGCATGACTAGGAGCGAACTGCCGTAATGTTAAAGGACGTCTAGGGACGAGTAGGAACGAGCTGCTAACGGTTTTTCGATTTTAAAAATGCTGAGTGGAGCATGCGAACGGCAGGGTAGTGGCTTGCCTGGTACTATGGGGGCCCAGTTAGATGTCATGTCTACTCGACGCAATTAAATGGCTTTCGATGTCATGTCAAGCATCGGGAAAATTATAGGTGATACAGAGCTTTCTATTCTCCCATGATACGGGCTTCCCTGAGCCCTTGGATCTGAGATCGAACGGTTGCATGGCGTGATTCTAGACCTATTGGTGAATATCCAATCCTGCAGGGTTATTCTTCAAATTTTAAGCAACTTTGCATGCGACTGTTCGATCTCAGATCCATGGGCTGCCAGCAGCCCGTATCATGGTCGTGCCTACCACGACTGTCGCCTCGCTTGCGCGGTCGCGCCCTTGGAGATTTAGCATGGTGCGTTAGGCTATCAGATGTTGGCATGTCATACATAGTCATCACTTAGTCACTCATACAACAAGGTTAGCTATAAGGTTGGCTATAAGAGTATCTTTTTACTTCTCTCTATCGCTTTCTTCGTAGTATTTATTGCATTTGCCAAGGAGTGACCTCTTCCAATGAAATGGTGCTTAGATGAGGTGGTAAGGGCATTAAATGGCTTAGCAACGCAAGTCCCCAATGCATAGGTGCTTAGTTTTTTGTTGCTAAGTTTGCTTCACTTAATTAGCTATAGAATCAAAATTGTCTTTTCACCTAGGTACACGCGCTTAGCACGGTTTCTTCCTGGGGTCACCAAACAAGTCTCTCTCTTCTTAATTAACTTGCCACATTATACTTTATGCCTATGTGGTAGGCTTAGCACCTGTACGAGCAAGTACAATAGTGGGCTCTAAGCCCGCTTACATGGCATTTTTGCATATGTGGAGGAAAGAGGCAAGGAAAAAGTGGAGGAGTGGGCTCTTAGGCTAGCCATAGTGGGAGTAACTTAGGTAGTGACATAACACATCCCAAGAAAAAATTGCTTATGTGGCATGGAGTTAATGAGGAAAGAGATGCTTGTGGAAACATAATATGTTACTGTAACATAACACCCCGAGGTAAAATGAGTCTATATCTCAATTAATGATGACTTGCATGTTACCATCCATGTGTTACTACCCAGTATGAAGGTAGTAACATAGACTAGTAACATATGCATGTTACTAGTCCAAGTTACTCACCACTATGACCAGCCTCATGCAAGAGCTAGCCTCTACATGGTGGAGCATTGGGGGAGGCACCTATATACCATGGAGGTGGCCAGGAATCGGTAGCGCCACTGTTAAAATGATAATGGCAAGTCAAATCATGGGGCCCCACCTATCCAGCAGTAACTCACTGTCAAATCACACAGCCCTACGTTTGCAGCAGCCTACTCCATAATCTTCTCGCATCTCTGTCGAACCGACTAGGCGGAACTGCCCCGCCTACCGCGCGGGAAAAGCCCCGCCCTCGACTTTTCTCTATCTCTATCTCTACTACTATAGTGTAGCAGTTTTGAATTTGGATTTACCACTTCCCTCCCAGCTTCCCGCCAAAACGCTTTTGAGGTGCTTGGAGCCGTTGATTTCCCACATTACATTGACATCTACCATTCATCAATCATCGGCGCTACGTATCCAACGGCTAGCATGTGCCGGATTCGCCTCTCCTGCCGTGAGTCGTAGGTCCACACTGACCTAGCTGCGGGAACCACCTAGAAGCTATACGATATTTCCCTTAAAAATATAGAAGCTAGAAGGCTATTACAGAAACTTACCCGTCTGCGGGCTGGCCGGTCCCAATGTATGGATTTTTTTAGCTTGACCAAGTAGGTACCTGTCTTGTCACATCACTAGGAGTACCACGATTTTGATGTCAAAAAATATGAGTACTACGATTCACCTGCCGTAGAAAAAGGGTATGCGGGCAATTAATCTAGCTAGCGTGTACAAGAGAGAGATTGCCAGGAATGATTGCCCCTAAGTGTTTCACCCCGGTGATATACCACAACCTAGCCTCTCTCTTAATAATGCCAAATACAGACGTAGGCAAAGATGCAAATTTGCGAAAAACTCGAGCATTCCTCATTCAAAATCTCCCATGACACGCGCTTAAGAATATAGGCCATGGCATCGTTTGGTTGCTCATTTGAGTTGACCGCTTTGGTCCACCAAAGATGGGTGGAGTTGAATGATGCCAATAGATACGTCTCCAATGTATCTATAATTTTTTATCGTTCCATGCTATTATATTATCTGTTTTGGATGTTTAATGGGCTTTAATATGCTCTTTTATATTATTTTTGGGAGTAACCTATTAACCGGAGGCCCAGTGCCAGTTGCTGTTTTTTTGCCTATTTCAGTGTTTCACAGAAAAGGAATATCAAACGGAATCCAAACAGAACGAAACCTTCGCAAGGATCTTTCTTGGAACAAACGCAACCAAGTAGACATGGAGTGGAAGTCAGAGACGCAACGAGGCGGCCACGAGGCAGGAGGACGCGCCCAGGGGGGTAGGAGCTCCCCCACCCTCGTGGGCCCCTCGTAGCTCCACCGACCTACTTCTTTCGCCTATATATACTCTTATACCCTGAAAACATCCAGGAGAGCCATGAAACCACTTTTCCACCACCGCAACCTTCTGTACCCGCGAGATCCAATCTTGGGGCCTTTTCTGGCGATCTGCCGAAGGGGGATTCGATCTCGGAGGGCTTCTACATCAACACCGTAGCCTCTCCGATGATGTGTGAGTAGTTTACCACAGACCTTCGGGTCCATAGTTGTTAGCTAGATGGATTCTTCTCTCTCTTTGGTTCTCAATACAAAGTTCTCCTCGATGTTCTTGGAGATCTATTCGATGTAATACCTTTTGCGGTGTGTTTGCCGAGATCCGATGAATGGTGGGTTTATGATCAAGATTATGTATGAACAATATTTGATTCTTCTCTGAATTCTTATATGTATGATTTGATATCTTTGGAAGTCTCCTCGAATTATCGTTTTAGTTTGGCCTCCTAGATTGATATTTCTTGCAATGGGAGAAGTGCTTAGCTTTGTGTTCAATCTTGCGGTGTCCTTTCCCTGTGACAGCAGGGGCAGCAAGGCACGTATTGTATTGTTGCCATCGAGGATAAAAAGATGGGGTTTATATCATATTGCTTGAGTTTATCCCTCTACATCATGTAATCTTGCTTAATGCGTTACTCTGTTCTTATGAACTTAATACTCTAGATGCATGCTGTTGGGGAACATAGTAATTTAAAAAAAATTCCTACGCACACGCAAGATCATGGTGATGCATAGCAATGAGAGGGGAGAGTATCGTCTACATACCCTCGTAGACCGTAAGCGGAAGCGTCATGACAACGCGGTTGATGTAGTCGTCCGTCTTCACGATCGACCGATCCTTAGTACCGAATGTATGGCACCTCCGCGTTCAGCACACGTTCATCTCGGTGATGTCCCACGAACTCACGATCCAGTAGAGCTTCGGGGAAGAGCTTCGTAAGCACGACGGCGTGGTGACGATGTTGATGAAGCTACCAACGCCGGGCTTCGCCTAAGCACCGCTACGATATGACCGAGGTGGATTATGGTGGAGGGGGGCACCGCACACGGCTAAGAGAGATCAATGATCAACTTGTGTGTTCTAGGGAGGCCGGCCGGCCCTTGCAGGGTGCGCCAGGAGGAGTAGTCCTCCTCCTAGTAGGAGTAGGACTCCCCTTTCCTACTCCTACTAGGAGGGGGAAAGGAAGGAGAAGGAAAGGGCCCCCTCTTCCCTAGTTCAATTCGGACCAGAGGGGGAGGGGGCGCGCGGCCTGCCCTGGCGGGCCCTCTCTCTCTCCACTAAGGCCCATATGACCCATTACTTCTCCCGGGGGGTTCCGATAACCCTCCGGCACACCGGTTTTCTCCGAAATCACTCGGAACACTTCCGGTATCCGAATATAGTCGTCCAATAAATCAATCTTTATGTCTCGGCCATTTAGAGACTCCTCGTCATGTCCGTGATCACATCCGGGACTCCGAACTACCTTCGGTACATCAAAACACAAAACTCATAATACCGATCGTCACAGAACTTTAAGTGTGCCGACCCTACGGGTTCGAGAACTATGTAGACATGACCGAGACACGTCTCCGGTCAATAACCAATAGCGGAACCTGGATGCTCATATTGGTTCCTACATATTCTACGAAGATCTTTATCGGTCAAACCGCATAACAACATACATTGTTCCCTTTGTCGTCGGTATGTTACTTTCCCAAGATTCGATCGTCGGTATCTCAATACCTAGCTCAATCTCGTTACTGACAAGTCTCTTTACTCGTTCCGTAATGCATCATCCCGCAACTAACTTATTAGTCACATTGCTTGCAAGGCTTGATGTGCATTACTGAGAGGGCCCAGAGATACCTCTCCGACAATCGGAGTGACAAATCCTATTCTTGATCTATGCCAACTCAACGAACACCATCGGAGACACTTGTAGAGCACCTTTATAATCACCCAGTTACGTTGTGATGTTTGGTAGCACACAAAGTGTTCCTCCGGTATTCGGGAGTTGCACAATCTCATAGTCATAGGAACATGTATAAGTCATGTTGAAAGCAATAGCTGTAAACTAAACGATCAAGTGCTAAGCTAACGAAATGGGTCAAGTCAATCACATCATTCTCCTAATGATGTGATCCCGTTAATCAAATGACAACTCATGTCTATGGCTAGGAAACTCAACCATCTTTGATCAACGAGCTAGTCAAGTAGAGGCATACTAGTGACACTATGTGTGTCTATGTATTCACACATGTATTATGTTTCCGATTAATACAATTCTAGCATGAATAATAAACATTTATCATGAAATAAGGATATAAATAATAATTTTATTATTGCCTCTAGGGCATATTTCCTTCAGTCTCCCACTTGCACTAGAGTCAATAATCTAGATTACACAGTAATGATTCTAACACCCATGGAGCCTTGGTGCTGATCATGTTTTGCTCGTGAGAGAGGCTTAGTCAACGGGTCTGCAACATTCAGATCTGTATGTATCTTGCAAATCTCTATGTCTCCCACCTGGACTTGATCGCGGATGGAATTAAAGCGTCCCTTGATGTGTTTGGTTCTCTTGTGAAATCTGGATTCCTTTGCCAAGGCAATTGCACCAATATTGTCACAAAAGATTTTCATTGGACCTGAGGCACTAGGTATGACACCTAGATCAGATATGAACTACTTCATCGAGACTCCTTCATTTGCTGCTTCTGAAGGAGCTATGTACTCCGCTTCACACGTAGATCCCACCACGACGCTTTGTTTAGAACTGCTCCAACTGACAGCTCCGCCGTTCAATGTAAACACGTATCCGGTTTGCGATTTAGAATCGTCCGGATCAGTGTCAAAGCTTGCATCGACGTAACCATTTACGACGAGCTCTTTGTCACCTCCATAAACGAGAAACATATCCTTAGTCCTTTTCAGGTATTTCAGGATGTTCTTGACCGCTGTCCAGTGATCCACTCCTGGATTACTTTGGTACCTCTCTGCTAAACTAATAGCAAGGCACACATCAGGTCTGGTACACACCATCGCATACATGATAGATCCTATGGTTGAAGCATAGGGAACACTTTTCATTTTCTCTCTATCTTCTGCATTGGTCAGGCACTGAGTCTTACTAAACTTCATACCTTGTAACACAGGCAAGGACCCTTTCTTTGCTTGATCCATTTTGAACTTTTCAAAACTTTGTCAAGGTATGACCTTTGTGAAAGTCCAATTAAGCGTCTTGATCTATCTCTATAGATCTTGATGCCCAATATGTAAGCAGCTTCACCAAGGTCTTTCATTGAAAAACTCTTATTCAAGTATCCTTTTATGCTATCCAGAAATTCTATTTCATTTCCAATCAACAATATGTCATCCACATATAATATTAGAAATGCTATAGAGCTCCCACTCACTTTCTTGTAAATACAGGCTCTCCAAAAGTCTGTATAAAACCATATGCTTTGATCACACTATCAAAACGTTTATTCCAACTCCGAGATGCTTGCACCAGTCCATAAATGGATTGCTGGAGTTTGCACACTTTGTTAGCACCCTTTGGATCAACAAAACCTTCTGGTTGCATCATATACAACTCTTCTTCCAGAAATCCATTCAGGAATGCAGTTTTGACATCCATTTGCCAAATTTCATAATCATAAAATGCGGCAATTGCTAACATGACTCGGACAGACTTAAGCATCGCTACGGGTGAGAAAGTCTTATAGTAGTCAACCCCTTGAACATGTGAAAAACCTTTCACAACAAGTCGAGCTTTGTAGATAGTAACATTATCGTCAGCGTCAGTCTTCTTCTTGAAGATCCACTTATTCTCTATTGCTTGCCAATCATCGGGCAAGTTAACGAAAGTCCGTACTTTGTTTTCATACATGGATCCCATCTCAGATTTCATGGCCTCAAGCCATTTTGCGGAATCTGGGCTCACCATCGCTTCTTCATAGTTCGTAGGTTCGCCATGGTCTAGTAACATGACTTCCAGAACAGCATTACCGTACCACTCTGGTGCGGATCTTACTCTGGTAGACCTACGAGGTTCGGTAGTGATGTCTACTACACAACCTTCTTCTTGTAGACGTTGTTGGGCCTCCAAGTGCAGATGTTTGTAGGACAGTAGCAAATTTCCCTCAAGTGGATGACCTAAGGTTTATCAATCCGTGGGAGGTGTAGGATGAAGATGGTCTCTCTCAAGCAACCCTGCAACCAAATAACAAAGAGTCTCTTGTGTCCCCAACACACCCAATACAATGGTAAATTGTATAGGTGCACTAGTTCGGTGAAGAGATGGTGATACAAGTGCAATATGGATGGTAGATATATGTTTTTGTAATCTGAAAATATAAAAACAGCAAGGTAACTAATGGTAAAAGTGAGCGTAAATGGTATTGCCATGCTAGGAAACAAGGCCTAGGGTTCATACTTTGACTAGTGCAAGTTCTCTCAACAATAATAACATAATTGGATCATATAACTATCCCTCAACATGCAACAAAGAGTCACTCCAAAGTCACTAATAGCGGAGAACAAACGAAGAGATTATTGTAGGGTACGAAACCACCTCAAAGCTATCCTTTCTGATCGATCTATTCCAGAGTCCGTAGTAAAATAACACGAAGCTATTCTTTCCGTTCGATCTATCATAGAGTTCGTACTAGAATAACACCTTAAGACACAAATCAATCAAAACCCTAATGTCACCTAGATACTCCAATGTCACCTCAAGTATCCGTGGGTATGATCATACGATATGCATCACACAATCTCAGATATTCAACCAACACAAAGAACTTCAAAGAGTGCCCCAAAGTTCCTACCGGAGAGTCAAAACAAAAACGTGTGCCAACCCCTATGCATAGATTCCCAAGGTCACGGAACCCGCAAGTTGATCACCAAAAGATACATCAAGTGAATCAATAGAATACCCCATTGTCACCACGGGTATCCCACGCAAGACATACGTCAAGTGTTCTCAAATCCTTAAAGACTCAATCCGATAAGATCACTTCAAAGGGAAAACTCAATCCATTACAAGAGAGTAGAGGGGGAGAAACATCATATGATCCAACTATAATAGCAAAGCTCGCGATACATCAAGATCGTGCCAAATCAAGAACACACGAGAGAGATCAAACACATAGCTACTGGTACATACCCTTAGCCCCGAGGGTGAACTACTCCCTCCTCGTCATGGAAAGTGCCGGGATGATGAAGATGGCCACCGGTGAGGTATCCCCCGATTGGTTTTTGGTGGCTACAGAGGCTTGCGGCGGCGGAACTCCCGATCTATTCTGCTCTCCGATGTTTTTAGGGTATATGGACATATATAGGCGAAAGAAGTCGGTCAGGGGAGCCACGAGGGGCCCATGAGGGTGGGGGGCGCGCCCAGGGGGTAGGGCGCGCCTCCCTACCTCGTGGCTTCGTCGAAGCTTCCCCGACGTCTACTCCAAGTCTCCTGGATTGCTTTCGTTCCAAAAATAACTCTCCCAAAGTTTTCATTCCATTTGGACTCCGTTTGATATTCCTTTTCTTCGAAACACTGAAATTGGCAAGAAAACAACAATTTGGGCTGGGCCTCCGGTTAATAGGTTAGTCCCAAAAATAATATAAAAGTGTATAATAAAGCCCATTAAACATCCAAATCAGAATATATAATAGCATGAATACTTCATAAATTATAGATACGTTGGAGACGTATCAGCTTCCGCAAGCTTAATTCCTGCTCGTCCTCGAGTAGGTAAATGATAAAAGAAATAATTTATGAAGTGTGAATGCTAGCAGGTGCACAAGTTTGATCGATGGTAATTTCAATCACCTTTTCTAGCATCATTATATGTCATAATAGTAGCTCAACTCATAAAACTTTTCATGATCAAGTAACAAGCTATTCACATGTTAAAGTATAGATCATAAGCTTTCTTGAAAACTAACAAACCATATTATTAGTCATCAAACAATAACAATTCATCTTATTTTCAGGAAGAGTCTATGTTAGAGCTTTGATTCAGCAAACTTCACGTACTCAACTATCATTTAGTCTTCCATGATTGCTACCACTCAAAGCTTATTTTTAGAACAAATAGTATTCATCGAACACAGAAAAAGATAGGGGCTTAATGTTTCCCCTCCCAACCTTTTACCTCAAGGGTAATGTCAACAATAATAATTCATGTTCAAATATATTTGAATGGCCATATATGCTTAGATCTTTCTCCACCACATGATGCTTGCCAACTAAAGAGTAGGTTGGATGAGAAGGAATACTACTGACTCTTGCATAAAAGTAAAAGATAGGCCCTTCGCAGAGGGAAGCAGGGATTTGCAGATGTGCCAGAGCTCGAAGCAAAAACAGAGATGAAAATAATTTTAGAGGTATGCTTTCATTGTCAACATAACGACCAAGAGTTCCCAATATCTTCCATAGTAGATACATTATAGGCGGTCCCACGCAGAAAGGTAAAGTTTTTACTCCCCCTCCACCAACATTCACACTGCACGGCTTGTCCGAAACAACGGGTGCCGTCCAACTATCAACATTCCTGGGGGAGTTTTGTTTAAATTATTTGCGAATTTGTTTTTGATATTTTGATCATAGGACTGGGCACCCCAGTTACCAGCCATTTTCTCGTGAATGATGAGCGGAGTCCACTCATCGTGAGAATAACCCACCTAGCATGTAAGATACTGACAGCCCCTAGTCTCTACATGAGCGATTCAGGCATACAAAACAGATTATTATTTGAAGGTTTAGAGTTTGGCACATGCAAATTTACATGGAACGGCAGGTAAATACCGCATATAGGTAGGTATGGTGGACACTCATGGAAGAAACTTGGTTCAAGGAGTTTGGATGCACAAGCAGTATTCCCGCTTAGTACAGATATTTTGGCTAGCAAAGGATTCTAGATAGCAAGCACCACATGTTAGAGGATCCATTACAATATAACTTTGATACAAATATACCCAAGCATAACTCATTATGTTGTCTTCCTTGTCCAACTTCAACTAATTTTCTCAGGTTTGAAAATAATTAATGGGGCTCACAATCATAGAATATGTCCAAGATAGTACATTTATATGTGAAATCTCTCTTCCTTCAATATTCTTTCATGAATTGTTCAAGTGACCAATACAATGTTTTCTAACCTTCAATAAATTTACCACCTCTACTTCTTATATGTGAAGGCACTACTCCCCATGGGAAAGGCATATGAAACATATATAATTTTAGATTTATGACATTCAAATCATTCAACCATTTACTCATAGGATATAAGTGAAGCACACGAGTAAATGACAAACTACTCCAAAAAGATATAAGTGAAGATCAATGAGTAGTTAAATAATTATGTAGCTATGTGAAGACTCTCTCCCATTTAAGAATTTCACATCTTGGGATATTATTCAAACAACAAGAAAAACAAAATAAAACGACATTTCAAGGATAGCACTCATCATGTGAAGAAGCAAAAACTTAGGCTCAACCGATACTAACCGATAATTGTTGAACAAGAAAGGTGGGATGCCTACCGGGGCATCCCCAAGCTTAGATGCTTGAGACTTCTTGAAATATTATCTTGGGGTGCCTTGGGCATCCCCAAGCTTGAACTTTTTCTTCTCCTTAATTCCTTTTATATCACAGTTTCCTAAATCTCGAAAGCTTCATCCACACCAAACTCAACAAGAACTTGTGAGATAAGTTAGTATAAACCAATGCAAAAACCTCATCATTCTCTACTGTAGCAAATCACAAAAATTGTTATTCAACATTGCATACTAAATGTCTCTGCATATTTAATACTCCTATCCTCAAATAGAATCATTAAACAAGCAAATATATGCAAACAATGCAAACATAACAGCAATCTGCCAAAACAGTACAGTCTGTAAAGAATGCAAGATTCATCATACTTCCCTAACTCCAAATATTATGAAATTCTACCACACTGTAGAAAATTTATCAGAGCTTATTATGCAAAAAGTTTCAACATTTTATCACATTCTGACTTTTCTAGGGAATTTTTGCAACAGCGGTAAACTTTCTGTTTTGAAACAGCAACATGTATAGTTGCAACATAAGCATAGTAAAAGCTATCATTGAAATTTTTATTGAAACTAGAGATGCAAAACATATTCTAAATAACAGCAAGAAAATACTAACAAAATAAAATGACGCTCCAAGCAAAGCACATATCATGTGGTGAATAAAAATATAGCTCCAAGTAAAGTTACCGATGAATGAAGACGAAGGAGGGGATGCCATCTGGGGCATCCCCAAGCTTAGGCTTTTGGTTGTCCTTTAATATTACCTTGGGGTGCCTTGGGCATCCCCAAGCTTAGGCTCTTGCCACTCCTTATTCCATAGTCCATCGAATCTTTACCCAAAACATGAAAACTTCACAACACAAAACTTAATAGAAAACTCGTAAGCTCCGTTAGTATAAGAAAATAAATCACCACTTAGGTACTGTTGTGAACTCATTCTAAATTCATATTGGTGTAATATATACTGTATTCCAACTTCTCTATGGTTCATACCCTCCGATACTACTCATAGATTCATCAAAATAAGCAAACAACACATAGAAAACAGAATCGGTCAAAAACAGAACAGTCTGTAGTAATCTGTATCAAACGCAAACTTCTGGAACTGAGAAAAATCTTCCAAAATAGGACAACCTAGATAATTTGATTATTGATCTACTGCATTTGAAATCAGTATTTTATCACTTTTTGGTGATTTTTAACAATTTTTTTCGTGAGCAGAAAGTTTCTGTCTTTTTCAGCAAGATCAAATAATTATCATCCAAGAAGATCCTATAGGTCTTACTTGGGACAAAGACTAATTAAAACATAAAACCACATCTAACCAGAGGCTAGATGATTTATTCATTACTAAACAGGAACAAAAAGCAAGGAACAAAAATAAAATTGGGTTGCCTCCCAACAAGCGCTAACGTTTAACGCCCCTAGCTAGGCATGATGATTTCAATGATGCTCACATAAAAGATAAGAATTGAAACATAAAGAGAGCATAATGAAGAATATGACTATCACATTTAAGTCTAACCGCTTCCTATGCATAGGGATTTTGTGAGCAAACAAATTATGAGAACAAGAATCAACTAGCATAGGAAAGCAAAACAAGCATAGCCTCAAGATTTTCAACACATAGAGGGGAAACTTGATATTATTGCAATTCCTACAAGCATATGTTCCTCCCTCATAATAATTTTCAGTAGAATCATGAATGAATTCAAAAATATAACCATCACGTAAAGCATTCTTTTGATGATGCATAAGCATATAATTTTTATTACTCTCCACATCAGCAAATTTCTTCTCATGAATAGTAGTGGGAGAAAACTCAACAAAATAACTATCATGTGAGGCATAATCCAATTGAAAATGAAAATCATGATGAAAAGTTACATGGTTATCATTATTCTTTATAGCATACATGTCATCACAATAATCATTATATATAGCAACTTTGTTCTCATAATCAATTGGAACCTCTTCCGAAATAGTGGATTCATCACTAAATAATGTCATGACCTCTCCAAATCCACTTTCATAATTATCACAATAAGATTCAACATCCTCCAAAATAGTGGGATCATTACTTCCTAAAGTTGACACTCTTCCAAACCCACTTTCATCAATATAATCATCATAAATAGGAGACATGCTTTCATAATAATAAATTTTCTCATCAAAACTTGGGGGACAAAACATATCATCTTCATCAAACATAGCATCCCCAAGCTTGTGGCTTTGCATATCATTAGCATCATGGATATTCAAGGAATTCGTACTAACAACATTGCAATCATGCTCATCATTCACATATTTTATGCCAAGCATTCTATGTAATTCTTCTTCTAGTACTTGAGCACAATTTTCCTTTCCATCATTTTCACGAAAGAAATTAAAAAGATGAAGCATACACTACAAAAAAATACACTTCCGTGATGGTACGTGTTTGTCACAGTAGGTCGCGTTTTTTGTCATGCATGTACATCCATGACGATTTTATGATAGAATCAAGATAGTCATACCTGTGCTGTCGTAGAAGTGTTCCATGACATTACCAAAATTATCATCACGGAAGTGTCCACTTCCATGACGATAAATCGCGCGTCACAGAAGTGCTTTCGTCAAGGGTGACCAACACGTGGCATCCACCGTAACGGAACACCGTTAAGCTATCGGGTCGGGTTTTGGATCCGATAACCCGTTAACAGCCCCGACCAATGGGAAATTTCCACGTGTAAAATTCTTATTGGCCGGACGAAACACGTGTCAGCTCGTCAGTGGGTCAGATAGGCGCCTATGATATGTCGACACGTGCCACGGCCCACCACTGGCCCATTTAGCTTACAAAGCCGGTCCGTTTGACTTGGTCAAAAGTTAACGGGCTGGCCCATGAAAAGCCTGTTAACGGTCTCTTTGCAAATAGCCCATTTTACGGCCCGTTAAATCACGGCCCGTTAGGCCCTAAAGGAAATCGACCCAACAACGTCATGTGGGCCATCGAATATAACACCAGCCCATTTCACTTTCGGCCCATGTATGGCCCACGACGTCTTTCGGCCCATATGAGGCCTTCGTATCTTTGTCCCTTTACAGGCCCACGGTGACTCTAGCCCATAATGAACAGTAATTTTCTTTATACCCGTTAACGGCCCGTGATTTACATGGGCCGTTTCCAGCCCGTGTTAGCTTTCGGCCTATTGAGGGCCCATACGTTCTTGGGCTCCTTTTCGGCCCTCGATTACTTCCGGCTCGTTACTGGCCTGTTCCCCTAATGGGCCAAATTGGGCCCATGGCAAGAGTCGGCCCGTTACTGGCCTGTTCCCCTAATGGGCCAAATTCGGCCCATGGCAAGAGTCGGCCCATTATTGGCCTGTTACCCTAATGGGCCAAATTCGGCCCATGGCAAGAGTCGGCCCGTTTCTGGCCTGTTAACCCGTTGTGCCGTTTCCAGCCCGTCCTATATTCTGGCCCATTAATGACCCATTATGCCTATGACAGAATTAAGCCTTTGCTGTCCTACGGCCTGTTAACGGCCTATTACCGTGCTGGGCCGATACCAATTATGACCGATTACGGCCCATGTAGACCCATTTATCCGACGGCCCGAGGCCCACCGATTACAGGCCCATTTATCGACGGCCCGTAGGAGACCCATGGATCCTACGGCCCGTATATGGCCCATGGTAGTTGCGGCCACTAGCAAACCAGGGAAAAAGAAGACTAGGAAATAAATAAGGCCGAAACTAATGCTAGGCTATTAAGACGATTGCACAGATTACATCCACTCGGCATCAAAGATCGCCACCAGTGCAAATAAAGGGAACACCCTACACTATACAAAAATGGCTTGCTGTTTTCTTCAGCCGATGGCTGCACGTTAAGAATAAATTTTGTATCGCACCAAAACAAATTACAACTACATAACAAAAGGAAGGTTGGCATAAAACTTAACAGTCTAGCAGATAAATGCACCACCAGAAGTTCAGAAGCTCAGTTCATGTGAACTGACTGTTACGTTTTCAGGCTGTATTGTCCGATGGAGCACCATAACCCTCGCCTTCATTTCCCCTAGGCTCCTGAACAACATAGAAAATGTCTGATAGTCTGGTTTCAAAACCATGCATATCTTGACGACATTGAGCAATGTTTCTCCTTGTTTCACAAAGGGTCTCTGTTAGGGAATGGACTTGTGTCTGGAGCGCAGATACAACATTGCTTTGAGCTTGCATATCTTGATCATGAGGCAGTTTGGACGATATTGCCTTAACAACCAACCCAGTATTACGCAGGAACGTGCTTTTGGCACTGTTAGTGGACAGGTACTGACCCACTGCAGCAAGAGCTGACATTGCGGTTATAGTTGCCTCGCCACCTTCAGAAGGTGGCGGTTCCACCATTTTTTCCATAGCTTGCTGAAAAGTTCAAGTTTTACATTAGTAGTACCAGAACAGAAGATATTAAGGAGGCAGCAAAACCAAACAAAATAGCTTTGGTCTATATACAGAACTTATTCTGGTGAACCCATGTAAAATATTAGTTATATTTTATTGCAAAGTACATATTAAAACCAGGTTCCAAACATATGACCATGTACCATCGTTAATGTGTTGTCTATTTCTTCACATTATATTGAGGGCTAAGGATAAAGAGACGAAGTTTATAATACAGTAAGCATAGTATGACATCATTCATATCACAAAACAACTGAGAACAGACAAACAGGCAATTGTAACGTTGTGTGGGCAAGTCCAGCACGGAACTAGATTACGGGTCAAGATCAAAGGAACATCACTCCTCTCTTTTAAACCTTGTAAGGTGCAATGATACGCTGAGACAATTATGTATAAAATTGAAAAGAGTAATAGACATTGGCTGCAAACCATGCAGTTCAAGGCACAAGTCAGAGTAACTAGTAGTTAAAAGGCACGAGGATTAAGGACTTACAACAGCGGCTTTGACTGGTGTAGTCATGCCCTTCTTCTTGCTGGTGTGACAGTCCTTAAAGATTTCCACAACATTTGGTTTAGGTACTTTTTGGTCCTTGCGGGCTTTCCTCTGCATTTCGAACAAGTCAATATAGATCTGATAATATGGTACAGCGAAAAGAGTGAAACAATAGCTAATTACAAGAGCCTCACAGTGTTCAATATAGCTACGAGATCCTGTCGTCTGTTGGAATTTCACTTTCGTACAGTTGGCCTTGTTCTTTGAACAGTTCACCTACAAGAAGATAGATTTGTGTGGCACATGCGTAAATAGGACTTCAACATGTGATCTGATCACATATATATAATGTACCTGATACTTCGGAGCAGACCAGTGTTTAACAAGGCCCCTCCAGTCTTCATCCGATATATTTTCCACTTGAGATGTTTGGGAAAGTTCACTGTTAGCCTTGCCTTCAAAGTGAGTTTTCCTCAAGTTATACCGATACTGTCGCAGAGCAGACTTGAAAACATGGGTGCAAGCTTGTCTGGTTGCATCATCTTGGCTATCCAACTTGAACCTCATCTGTTGAAAATTATGGGAGTCTCATTATCAGCAACCTAGAAAGTATGGGACAGAGCAAGACGATATTACTAGTTTCCATACATAACCATACTTACAGATAAATGGCCGAGGAAGGTGTTGAACTGGGTTTCGTATTTGTCATTCCTGTACTGAATCCATGTTGGGAGGATACGTACATGACACCTAACGGCAACCGCTGCCTCTAATACTAACTTGGCTGACTCTCTAGCATCACGTGGCCTTTTTAAACCTGCCTCAAAACGGATCTCCATTCTTCCTCCTCTAGATTTAGTTAACCTATCGAGCATTATCCCCGATGTTTGTTTCCTCTTGCGCCTAGGTGCTAGTCCAACAAGGAACATAGGAAGTGTTAGTGTACATCAAACTGTGAGTCTACATATAAAGAAGCATGTAACTGTAACTTGACTCCAGCAACTACGTTCTTGCTATTGAAGCTCACAAGGTTCATCTGATATTCCCAACTCGTCTTGTGTCAAGAGTGCTTGGGAAGTAGTGTCAGGTGGCAAGGGAGCTTGGGAACGTGCTGCTAGCTCAGTTGACGCACGAATAAGTTGTGCAGCTGGTAGTACTGTGGTAGGTGTTGCAAGAACTAGGGTTGTCTCTGCTTGTTTGGTGGCAGCTATTTGTTTCTGTTTGGCTTTTTTTGCAACTCGTGTAGCATGGGATGCCGTGTTTGTAGAATTTTCCGCTGGACTTTGACCTTCTATTGCACCATCAGTACCAGCAGAATCTGCAGACTCATCCGCTTCTCATTCCCTGCCATTCTGTGTTTCTTCCTCTTTCTCTGTGCCATGTTAAGTCAAGCCGACATGAAAAACGAATAACAATTTAGTTCTTCAGAACAAATTGATGCGTGATGCAGACGAACTGAACTTTGATGTTAGACAACCACATGATAGGAGGATGTAATATGTATGAAAAATAGGACGGAAGAGATAACCAGAACTATGATGTGTAAACTAAGAAGAAGACATTTCACCAAATTAGAAGCAATGCAATGGAAGGTAGACACCATATGAAAGATGCTACAAATATCGCTCTGCCAAGTTAACAGTGTCTCATCATAAATGGCGTTTAAACAAATGTGAAGCAGTACAAGAAATAAATCATATGCAAGATGGAAACAACATCATACTACCATGTTAGAGGTCTCTCGTCATTAGTGCCATTGCATATTCACAGCATTGCATATTCACAGCTTATGATGTGTAAACTAAAGAGAAGGCATTTCAACAAATTAGAAGCAATGAAAGCTAGACACCATATGAAAGATGCAACGAATATCACTCTACCAAGTTAAAACTGTCTCGTCATAAGTGCCATTTCAACAAATTAGTAGTACAAGCTAGAAAAGAATGTGAGATGTAACCTATATCACACTCCGAAGTCAAACGTGTCTTATGATAAGTGATTGTTGCAGGTTACACAACAGTAGTAATTTGATGTAAGAACATGGTGTGATAGACAGATATTGTATGTTCTAGAAACAGGAACACGTGTCTTATTCAAGTATAATGTGTAAAGTAAGCAGATGGAATTCAACAAAATTAGAAGCAATACAAGCTAGACATCACACATAACATGCAACCACATATAACAGTGCCAAGTTAGAGGGAGCACCGGTGATGCTGCACTAGGGGAGACGTGCTCATCATAAACACAGCTTTGTTGAGTGTCTATGCATGTGTTTTCTTGGAAATCATCTTGGGGGTGTGGAGGAGTAGAAACTGTAGAGGCCCTCCGTTCGGAAGGAGCACCTTTATCCCCTGCCTTGCTAACTTCCTTCCGCTTTATTGATTTTGCATTGTCAAGTAAAACTGACAAGAAAAAGCAATAAAATTCTCTCTTCAGAACTCATTCATGCATGATACTGACAATCACTACTTTGATGTAAGGCAAACACATGATACCAGGATGGAATATGTACGAAAAACAGGACGGCATGGCATGTTCACAACTGTTTGTGTAAACTAAGCAGAAACCATTCCAGTAAATAAGAAGCAATGCAAGCTAGACA
Organism: Triticum aestivum; assembly: GCF_018294505.1. NCBI lineage: Eukaryota > Viridiplantae > Streptophyta > Magnoliopsida > Poales > Poaceae > Triticum > Triticum aestivum. Next base: position 286,330,994 of record NC_057805.1, read on the forward strand.
CCACATGAAAGATGTAACCAATATGACTCTGCCAAGTTAAAAGCGTCCCATCATAAATGGAATTTCAACAAATTAGAAGCAGCGCATGCTATAAATCATATAAAAGATGCAACTAATATCGCACTGCATATACTAAAGGTGTCTCGTCATGTTGATTGATGCGGGATACAAAAAACAATAGTTTTATGTAAGGACATGCTTAATAGACAGATGTACTATGTACTAAATACAGGAAGGCATGTCACATTAACAGGTATAATGTATAAGCTAAGCAGACTAGCACATGCAGTTTAACCAGATTGGAAGAATTACAATCTAGACACCATATGCACCATGCAACCACATATCACGCTGCCAAGTTAGAGCAAGCACCTGCGATGCTAGTGTAGGGGAAATGCTGTAATCAACTACAGAGCTACGTTCACTATCTTCATCTAGCATTTCTGTTTCTTGAGAATCATGTCGGGAGGCTGACGCTGCATTCTTTAAATGAGCAGTAGTCCCCTTGCATGCCTGCCTCGTCATAAGTGATTGATGAGGGATACACAAGAACATTAGTTTGATGTAAGAACATGGTTAATACACAGATGTACTAGTATGTACCAAAAACAGAAAGGCATGTCATATTCAAAGGTATAATGTGTAAGCTATGCAGATGCAATTTAACCAAATTGGAAGCAATGCAAGCTAGACATTCGGCTGGAGTGGTGAGCATGATCATCTAGGACCTGAGAGCCTGGTGGGAGGCGGGCTGCTTCGCCACCATCGCAGCTTTTTAGTTGGCTTCCAGGTGATGCCTATCTTTGCTGGGCTTGTCACTGGCTTGGCCAGTGCCCTGACTAGCTATTTGTCTTCTCGTGCTCACGAGATGGTGGTTCATGTAAAAAATATCTTTCCTTATCTTACCGACTTTGGCCTTTCGAATACAAGCTAGACACCATATGGAACATGCAACCACATATGACACCGCGAAGTTAAAGCAAGCACTTGGGATGGTGGTTCATTGTGAGCGAGGTCATCAACTCCAGAGCTACGTTTACCATCTCCATCTGCTGACACTGCACCCTTTATAGCGCTGTAATGTGTCTTGCCTACCCGCACACGAAGCTGGAGCGACTTCTCTCTTTTCTTTTTGGCTTCTCTCCTGGAAGCAGAGTCTGAAATACCCTTGCATAAAAACACAAAAGTGAGAGTAAGGGTGAAGTGTGTGCAGAAATAGTGCACTGTAAAAGTAGCAGATAGCAGGTGGCTGAAAAATAAATGACAGGAGACATATGATAGCTCTACAACATTGCATGGCAAACAAAATTAGATTCTACTCCGTATGATTTTGTAATATATGAGCACAGGAAATGCAGGTACTCCTCCAGCACACCACCACATGTGGTCATATCTAAGATAACAGTCGACTGAAAATAAATAGGTCAGTCGATTTTTTTAATGAATCGTCCGATCTATAAGGAACGGGCAGATGGCCTTCGTCTACCTGCCGCCAGTCACTGTTGACGATCTTTCTCGAACCGCCAGCGACCACCGGCCCAGACCCCAGCCTCCATCGCCCCGCCCTCCCATTGACCTCACACCACCGCCGTGCTTGGTAGCGCCCCCAGGCCATCCCTTTAATCCCGGCCGACCTCCAGATCGGGCGCCAGTAGCTCTAGGCCGCACACGCCCTAAGATAAACACCAAGGCGCTGCTTCCCCGGCGTAATAGGCGTACTAGCGCCTGTTACACCGGGGAATGCTTCCGTTAATTGTGAATCAACTGGCCAAAAATTGAAATTCAGGAGGGCGACGGACCTCTAGCTAAGGTGAAATAGTATATGAGGAGAAACCTTGTGCATCGCGAGTTACTCGGAACATCTAGTATCAAGAAGAAGCGGTCAACTAGTGTCTTCTGTGGGATGAATACCGTGTAAGCAGAGACGTAAGATTTGCACGAATAAGGGAAGAGGAGTACCTTTTTCGGTTGCCGGTGTGGTCACCTCCACATGTCGCGCCGATCTTCTTCTTTTTACCGGGGAAACCGATGTTCTGGAGGGTGCAGGCTTTGACAAACCCATGGCCAAATTGTTGACTGTGTTGCCATGGCCGTATGTCGGCGGAGGGGAAGCAGATCCGAGGCGGCGAAGGACGGCGTAGCAGGAACATCTCCGGTGCGGTGGAGGGTGGCGAAGTTGGACCGGCAGCGGTGAGGCGCAGGACGGCGTGGTTGAACTGGCTCGGGTACGGATGGCTCGGCCTCAGCTTCAACTACTAGTCGTGGAGGGCGTTGCGGTTGAGGTTGCGGTGGACGACGACGTCGGGGTATCGACTCCGGCATGATGGAGGAGGGCGGCGGTTGATGGGTGGGATGGGGTGGCGGACGGAGGACGCCGGGGTTTCACGACTGGTGGAGAGGTAGTTTTGGTGCCCACGGAGTACGAATGTGGAATCGGACGGGTAGGGGGGAACCATGTTTCTGTCTGGGACGCGCTTGTTTTTGGCTTTTTTGAACAGAAGATGGGACGCGCTTGTTTTTGGCTTTTTTGAACAGAAGATGGGACGCGCTTGTTTGAAATTTGGGGAAAGTACAAACTTTGCCCCCCTCTTAAATTTCGGACCTACTGTGGGTCGGGGGTAGGATGGTAATCCCAGGTGTCCCAAATAGTGGGCGGGAGCGATTTCGGTCGCGCGCATGTGTGCTTAGGCGGCCATTGTGTATGAATGTTTTTCGGATGCGGTTGCGTGGCGTCTAGATGAAGCTACAAACCTACCCCGGTTTAGACCTTTGGACGTCGGGCCGGTAGGTTTCACGAGTCGGAGTTATTAGAAAAGTAATTTCCTTGTACTACTAAACATTGGTCTCACGCGGTTTCGGGCGATTAGAGGCTCTTTTGGTGCTTCGTTCGAAATTTTGAAACAGAAGCATTCACGTTTAGAGTACTCTTGAACTATGAGGATTGACCTAAATAGACAACGTTATATTTGACCTTGTATCTTTGAAAACCTCATTAAATTATCCGATTCTTTTTAAAATTTTGACACTTGAAAATCCTATAACTACGATTATTTTGGAATGGAGGAGCTAAATTTGAATCTATTTTGTACACAACTACATATGCCATTATGTACAAAAATCAGAGCAAAGATTGGTGCCCCCATAATTTAGGTATGGTTTACAAATGCCATGATATCAAATTCAAATAATTGAATGGACTTCATGTTGAATTCGATTTTTTTAAACCACCTTAAGTTGAATTCAAATGTATGCTAGTTCATAGGTAGCTATTTATAATGTCCATTGTGTAACTTTCGTATGTATAATGTGCTTTACACACACAACATGAACTATACTCACGTTTATATTCGATTGCTAAAGCAATGCATTGTCTGGAGTTCAAAATACTAACTATGTGGATCAATTGTGTCGAATAATAACATAGACATGCTCAAACTCGATAGAATCTAGATGTCTGATGGATCAATGACCGCTCCTTACGTGAATCGCAAATATCATGATCCCATCCTAATATTTGGATACAATTTATATCTTTAATCAATGTGCAGAGTAGTCTTTTACGTGTAGTTTCACTCTCCATGGGTGGTCTCTCACACATGCTCACACACTCTCTCCCGAGGTGTCTTTCTCGCACACATGCTCTAGATATAACCCTCCCTCCCTCTCGTAACCATTTACAACTGTTTTCACTAACCTTTATCACAAACACTCTTCCTCTCGCAAACATACACACGCACAATCCTCATCGACCCTTTCTATATACATGGACCTGCCTACGTGTCTCATGTACGCACATTATCTTTACGCCTGTCTCTCACGCATTGTCTCACACCTCTCTTCCTAATCGACGAGTATGATTCTAGCAGAGCATTCTGTAGGATGCCCCTTAAAGGTAGGTTGGATGAATAGTAATATCAGAGATAAAGGGGTTACCTTAGTCCGAGAACCCAGGGTTACAAATCCTAGCCGGCTTTGTCAGTGGACATAGAGTCCTTCAAAATTCTGCTATCTTTGTCTTGTACGACTAGTCATCCATGGGTATTCCTAAATGCGTCACGGGCCGACCAATGTGGCGCAGGTCGGAACCGAACAAAGGGCCTCACCTCGACCCACCGGACCTCACGCGGTGACACACCCTCTGCCCCCACGTCTCATTATCTTCTCACACCCACACATACTAACACAAACACCACACACACAGAAAATTTCTCCCGGTGCCTCTATTCCCCCCCTTGCATATACACACTCAAGGGAATGGAATCTCTTGTCGTGACGTCATATTCGTCTCTCTCTCTCTAGACCACTCTCATTTCTCGTGCTACCTCTCCCACGCCCCCCCGTCGGCCCCTCTATCCATGCCTCTCTCGAATACGTAATACACACACATACCTCTCTAGGCCCCGCCAAATGCATCAACTACACATTCACACATGTTACATCACGTACCCCATTGATCTAAAAAGCCGTCTCTTCACGTTTATTTTGCATAAGACATTCCTTTTGAATAAAGTGTGGCCAAAAAATTACTTTAGAGTTTCTACATATATACAACATTACAAAGTTATATGGAGGAGTACAAACACTAATTTGCATTGCATGGTGCCCACAATGATATTTATTCCGCACTGAGAATTTGTATATTTTTATACTATATACAAAGATAGTCATAATAAAGAGAAACGAAGAGCATCTCTCTCTCCATCACATACACCCCCTGTACGCCCCTTTCACGTATGCACACAAAACTATCTCTAGGTCCTCTAAAAGTAAGCCCCCAGAAAATTCACGCATGTTTCATCTTTCTCTCGCGATATATGCAATGACGATTATTGTATTTGAAGCGAAAGCATGATACATACATTGGACTTCAGAATCCACTCATTACGGTCACCATTTACGTTTAGTGGTTATTATACAGTCACGGGCTCACCGTACAACTCTGTATTTGCTCAGGACATGACTAGTTCACCAGTTAAACGCTCCACGTGGCACCTCTAGTGTTGCATCACATTATCTCACTACCATCGTGCCCACCTGTCGACTTGTATCTACTCTACATCTACACTCTTATAAAATACATAAAATACACTCTTATAAAAAATAGAGTTGGTGATGATGGTGTGCCTGCCATCCTGCAATATAGGCCGTCTGATTTATATCTGACGAATAGGAAAGAAACTATGGCAATTTTGCAAAAAGGTACCCACACACCTCTCCAAATTGGCAAATAAGGCCTTCCCTCGTTCATCCTTTTCTCTCACAAGATAAACAAGTCATACAAATGCATCTTGATGTTACGTGCAACGCACGGGCATCTTGCTAGTAAGAATGAAAACAAACGACAAAAAAAATATTTGGACGGTGGTTCGAAGTCATGACCGCGGGCACAGCAGACAAGGTGGCCTTGTATTGGTATGCTGAGCCATCTGTTTTAACACACAGGAGCTGGTGTGGTGATTATACACACACGCACGCATGCACACGAACTACATCCACGCAACACTCACACAAACACATGCACCCACGCACGCACGCAACACTCACACGTACACACGCAGCCACGCACGCACGCAACACTCACACGCACGCACGCAACACTCACACGCACACACGCACGCATGCATGCACACACCAGTACACCACACGACCAACACACACTCTCACGCTCAAGTAATCAACCTACACGTGCATGCGCACACATCAGGCCCTGACAGACACATACACAACCAGGTGATTCCCGCGCACGGGTTGGAGCCTTGTCGCGCCTGCGTAAATTTGTGTTTATCTGACCTTTTGCCTATGCGAACTGACAGGTGGGACCCACAAGGAACGTGGTCAATTTAACTAGTTAACATGGCGCCACGCAGACTATTTGGCGCCATGCTGAACTGTGAGCAAGTGACCGTATAATCACCGCAAAACGTATATAGTGACCGTAATCAGCTTATTCTGAAGTTCGGTGACTGTATTACGCTTTTCTCTCTGTAGGCCCTCCAAAACTACATCTCTACACGTTCTCGCATGTTATGTCTAACAACTATGCAATACAGCATTACTACTACACTCTAACACAATAAATCGTATGTGTTTTTAGTTTTACTAGATATCATATTGTTACTTATAATTATTCAGTTTGCATACATTAAAATTGCCTTTGAAATGTATGGCCAGTATCATCTACCGCGCGGGAAAAATCCCGCCCTTTCCTGTTTAATCGGGTTTGTATCGATGGATCATGCGAAACAGCAAAACTATAGTACTATACAGTACTACAAGGGACAGTTCATTGGGCCGTCGTGTCGTCTACTCCTCCGTCGTAAGAGTGGAGCGCTCGCTTTCATAAATCTTCTAGTCCCTTTCGCCGACATGTGGGACATCAAGCTACCGGGTCCACGTGCCATACTGGAATACAGTGCAGAGCAGCCGGGGTGAAGCACCCCAGTCATGGCGCCGGCGTAGTAATGAGCAATGAGGCGTCAAATCACAAGCTGCACCTTTCCCGCCGTTAAGTTGGAGGGACGAAGCAACCATCATTTCACTCGTTGCTGAATCCGCTTCTGCCTCATCTTCTTCAACTTAACCACGTGTTGCTTCTGCCGTTGTTCTGCCTCATGTGGGACGCGGATCGGCTTGGTAAAGCACTGACACATGTGACCGCATGTTGGAAAACCGCCAGGACAACATCCTCCGCAAATAAGAAGCCCAATCCTAGACTTACAAAGGGCTACGTAGCTGCTACGTATACTTTCCATCTAATCTATATATGCCCCCTGATTTTCAGGTGGGGTGGGCCTAATCCTCTCCTTTAATCCAATCAAATAGTCCCACATCACATCAGTTCGTAACTGTACGTAAACCATTACGTGGATGTAGCATTGCTCAAATAAGAAACCTCCCCCGCCATCCGCATGGCAAAATCACCTCCTTTTTACTAATCTTGATTCTATAATTTTTTAGATCAATATAATTGAGATTTGTATAGATAGCACACAGGAGTAAAACCAAGTGGTACGGTTAAGGGCATCCACAATGTGTAGCGAAATGTGAAAATAGCTTTTGGCATCGTGGGAACCATTGTGGACGGTGTTGCCAAAGCCAAAAAGATGGAACCGAAGCTCCCTGATTGATTGATTGAAGGAATAGAAAAATGCAACGTCTCTCCTCTTTCTCCCATGCTTGGACGCATGTAGTACAGTATAGAGCACAGAGTCTACTCCCCTGTCCCTTCTATCACAAATCACAAAGCAGTGAGGCGTCAAATCACAAAAGCACGGATGAAGCAACCATCATTTCACTCTTCGCTGACTCCGCTTCTCCATCGTCTTCTTCGAGAAACCATCTCACCACACTAGTACTCCTAGTAGTACTAGTAAAGGACTTCCTGGATGCAAATAAGGCGGTTGTCTCGGCTTGCAGGCGGCACTTGCGAACGACTTACCGTGGTCTCCCTCAATGGTGTTCTCCGTCGAACGCACTTCGCCAAACCACCCAAAAAAAGATATTGTCGACGTCACCGCAATGGGGAAGGAAGTCAAATATAGTTACTACCTCCATTTTTTTTGTACACAAGGCCAGTATATCAAAATTACAATTTGCAAAGGGCCACTAACACTAATCGAGGCAAAATTGATGGGGTTAGCAACCAAGGACATTAATATCCCCGGCATGCATGGGGAAGTGAGAAGGTTGGTTTGCATGGCGCTGCATTAATCAAGCGATGAGGAGTGAGATGGTTAGCTCTTTGGTCTTTGGAGAAAAAAATACGCATTAATTGACACGTGAAATGAGGATTTGTATCGATTAAATCCCGCGAAGGAAAACCCTGCCTTTCTTTTTAACACTAGTACTCCTAGTACGTACGTACTTATCCTGTTTGGGTCTAGGCCTTGCATTGCCAAACTTCGCCACACATTTTTGCCAAGCTTGCTTAAAGTTTTCAAAATGAGAAGGAGGTACACTTGCGCACGGCTGTCGCGGTCACACCGCACCCTGACACGGTCGCTCCAGCACGCCGCGGTCGCACCGCACCCTCACACAGTCGCTCCTGCACGCCGCAAACCCAACCAAGGGAATGCACCCTCACTGACACGTGCTGTCGCATGTGAACAAACCGAACTCAGCAACCCTATCGCTGACACATAATTTTCGTTCATAGAGTATGTTTATCCAACCGCATGTTGGGGAGTATCCGTACGGCCCGTGCGGTGGTCTGTTGGGGAAGAAGAAGAGGTGAGGAAGAAGGAAAGAAGGGTTAGTATACGTAGGATATTCATCCAACCGCCTGAAATGGTAGACTGGCCCAAGTCAAGCGACTTGCATAACAAATATATGTTTTTACACAGCAAAAGATCTGTAAAAACAACAACATAAAGAAAAACTATCACTGCTCGCGGAAAGAGACGGCCTCATCGTCTTTGGCCGCCGGCGCGAACCAGCCGTCGCTGCCGACGTGTGTCTCCGCACCGTGGTTTTCCTCGGCCTCTAGTTACTCGTTCAAGTGGAGCGTGCGGGCGCTCTGCACGGACGAGAGCACAGTCCGGTTCCGCCTGCAGGAGGGCCTCGATGGCAGCAGCATCCGCGCGCTCCGCACCGAGTCGAGCCTCCGCCGCCCGGTTCAAGTCCAGGACGTCCGGTTCCGCCTGCAGGAGGGTGTCGATGAGAGCGGCATCCGCGCGCTCTGCGTCGAGTTGAGCCTCTGCCGCCCGGTTCAAGTCCAGGACGTCCGGTTCCACCTGCAGGAGGGCCTCGATGGCAGCGGCATCGGCGCGCTCCGCCTCAAGTTGAGCCTCCGCCGCCCGGTTCACATCCACGACATCCGGTTCCGCCTGCAGGAGAGCCTCGATGGCAGCGGCATGCGCGCGCTCTGTATCGAGTTGAGCCTCTGCCTCCCGGTCCTCCTTTAGTATCGCCATGTTAAACCGCTGGTCTGCCTGCACCACGGGGGACTCAGACGCCGGCACGAAGTCGACGTCCATCGTCTCATACCCATCAGGGGCCTTCTGCGCCGCGACCTCCGCCATGAACATTGGATCGGCTTCCTCCTGCTCGTAGCTTGGCTCCAGAGAACTCGGGGATTGGCCCGCCACAAAGCGAGCTTGGGAACGGAGGTCTGTGGCGCCGACCGCCGCCCCGATTTCTGCGCGGCGCTCCGGCGTCAGCATCTTGTAGTAAGTGATCTTGCGGTGCACCATGGCTTTCCGGCGAAGTAGGGAACGCTTGATGCGGGCTAGGGGATCGAAAGGTGGGGGAATGGGCTAGAGATTTGGTGTGGTTTTAGGGCAGTGGCTGGCGTAGGCCGAGCAGCGAAGGTTCTGGTGTGAATAGTGGTTCCGGTGACGACCGGTCAACCGGTTTTGACTGTACATCGCTCTTGTCGCGTTCGCGTTGCAGCCCGGCACGCTGGACCCTCCACGTCGCTCACCGAATGGAACGCGCTTCGTCTTGCGTTTTCGCTCGCTTGTGGGACCGCAGTTGAGAGCAAACCGACGTCCCTCCCCCTCCCCCGCCCGCGTCATTTATTATACCACCACTCCCTCCGTTTTATGCGGAGTAAATAAAAATAGAGGGAGTATACTACGGATGAGGATCCCCTGACGTGGCCGAACCCATTGAGTAACTGACATGCGGGGCCTAGCAAGCATGGGGTCCGCCCGTAAGTGACCGAAAGGGAGGGTAAGGCAGGGATACCTACGTCAGAGGATCCACTTCCACTATACTACTTTGACCAAATGTTAGAGTAATAATATATGACATGCAACTTACACAAATGTTAGAGTAATAATATATGACATGCAACTTACACAAAGCATACAGGGTCTAATGCGTTTTTTGAGGCTAACTTTGACCAAATGTTAGAGTAATAATATATGACATGCAACTTACACAAAGCATACGGTCAAATTCGTATGTGAAAGGAGTTTCCAATGATATAATTTTCACATTATACATCTCATGTACTATTAATCTTGTCAATAGTCAAATTGGAAACCATCTCGAGTACAAATCTAGGAGTACGTACGAATCTAACAATATTGATTGGGCGTTGTTGAATGTTGATACCTTTTTGATCAAAGTAGAGATACTTTGACTACACATAAAACTTATATGTAAACTAGAAAGGATAGGGGGAGTATATTGTACGTTCAAAAATGAAATGAACATTGAATACCTTTATATATGATTTGCGGATGCTATGATCACCGGTTCAAAATTTTGAATCCGCCTTAGGTATCACATGCCCCCAGTCGTTCCCTCTCGATTTCATCTCGGGGTCCGGAGTCTATTGAAAGAGGACTAGGGTGGGTACATGCGAATGATACTCGGCGCAATGTTCAAATGAGGCATGCGGGAAGATGGACTCGACTGGAGGGCGACATGATCGATGGAGAAGAGGGTTGGAGAGGAATGAGAAATAAGCAAATGCCACATGATTATACTTGAACGGCTCAAATAAACAATAAGTTGTCTCGCTTGGCCTACATAGTGCAAGGCCTAATGCGCAACACGGAGCACTGACGCTCGAATATGGCCGAGAAAACAGGGAAACCGACATGTGGGGCACACCCGTCGGGACAACGTAGCGCAGACTAGTCCAATGGAGGAGCTGGCCCACGACCTCCTCGCCACCGACAACCATTCATGTGGGTCATTGGGGCCAACAAGGGGGCGCAGCTCCAGCACCGCCTCTGGACACGGCGACCGCGGTGAGCGACACGCTCATATCGTCGATAGCACGGTCGGTTTCAGTGTGCCGAGGGTGGCGTTAGTGCTGTGGCACGACCAACGGTATGTTTGGTTTGCGCCCAAGGTTTACCCATCAAAGCATTGGGTAGCCAAAAATTTGGTTGAGGTATTGGTTGCCCATGATTTGGCTGACATTGGCAAGAAAAATGAACTAGAGTTGGCTAGACTTCATTGGCATGCCAAAGAAATGGCAACCATCCAAACAAAGACCAATCTTTGGGTCATGACCAAAATTTTGGTTGAGGTATTGGTTGCCCATGATTTGGCCGACATTGGCAAGAAAAATGAACTAGAGTTGGCTAGAGTTCATTGGCATGCCAAAAAATGGCAACCATCCAAACAAAGACCAATCTTTGGGTCATGACCAAAATTTTGGTAAGGTGCACTTTGGCCACAATCCAGACACACCCCAACACCCGGCTCGTCGAGGATGCACGGGGCGCCGTGACGCGTCCGCAGAGTGGTGTAGCGTGGCCAACTGCATCCTCTGGACCTGAGACCATGCCGGGTCGTCTTGCTTTTTCAATGACATGCGGGGATCGCATGTGAGCAAAGGGCATCTCCAACGTTGCCACGACCGCAGCTGACTACCCTGGCACACCAAAACCCTCGTCCCTCGCGCCGTCGTGCCATGCGTTCCCAGCCGGTGCCAGCTGCCCGCATTCATGCTGTCCGTTCGTATGTCGTCGTTAAGAGGCTCGGTGCCTGAGGAACCAACTCCGGCGACTTAGAGCAAGTATCTTAGAGTTGAGTCAGCGGGCTATAAGCAATAAACTAGTATATTTATGCTTAGTTGGAGCAAAGATAAGAGGAGAGAGAAGGTAAGCAGGCTCTTCGTGAAGAGCCAGCTCTAGCACGTGCTCCTACGCACTTTGTGAGAATGAAAGGTGGGCCACATAATAAAAAAGTAGTACACTCTTTTGATCTACTATTCTACATGTTGGCTATAAGATGGGTTGTAGATGACATGGCACTGGCTTATAGCCAGCAGCTGGCTATACTATTAACCATGCTCTTAATGACGCACCCAGACGCTTGGCCTCACCGGAATGCGCTACTTCAAGCGGCAACGCCCAGCTAACCTCCACACCATAGCCCATCGTCCTCCTACCTGGCACCACATTCGCCATGACCGCAAGTGCGAACGCTCTGCGGGAGAGCTTGTCATCGGGGATGAAGCTCGAGGTCGCCGCCCTCGCTCAAGTCGCCTCTCTCGACGCAATAGTGGCGGAGCCGGACGCGGACGCGACCGCACAAGCGGTGGCCACGCTGGCGGCCGACAACGGGAGCACCGTCAGCCACGCGTCCTACTTGCCGCCATCCAACGTCCGGCACCGCCGAGGTCGGGGACTCCTCCGAGGATGAGTAGGGCATGGGAGGCGGCCGGGCATGGTGTGCCAACTGGCCGGTCCGTATCCCGTGTTCTACTCTTCCTCGCCGGAGACCGCACCTTCACTTCACGGGTCTTGAACCCTGCCCCCGTACATAGAGATCGCAGATGGAGGACGTCGGTCGCCGCCGTAGAATAGGTTTAGGGTCGGGTTCTTTTATTTTTCTGTCCTATAAAAGTTCGAAATGTAATGAAAATCTGCCGTGTTTGCATTAATCTCGGCCGGTGTATATGAACTTTCACAATAATATACATGGTGATGGGCCCCTCCCTCCCCCCAATCTACAATCAACAGCTCACACGTTTCACATTACGTTAATTACGTAACTGGGATTACGTAGGTGTAGCATTACTCGTCCTAAAAAACCCAACTAAGCCAACCTCCCAGCATATCGCGCGGGAAAAGACCCGGCCGCGCCGTTTTCACTACTAGAAAAAGGACTACTAATGGCGCACCTAATCTGGCCATTAATGGCGCATCAGTGGTGCGCCATTAGTAGCACGCCATTAGTATATTTTACTAATGGCGCACCACTGGTGCGCCATTAGTATCTGGTATACTAATGGCGCACCCCAGATGCGCCATTAGTATATACTACAGTGCGCCATTAGTATGCCTCCCAGGGGGCCATGTATACCAGGTGCTTTGGCATACTAATGGCGCACTACAGACGGATGCGCCATTAGTAACTTCGGCATACTAATGGCGCACTATGATGTGATGCGCCATTAGTATGAATATTAGGTTTTTTTATTTTTTTATTTTCTGTTTTTTGCACAGGTTACAAAATGTATAATTGGACAAAATATAGACAGCACACATCAACAACAGATTCATCGAATACAATAAAAGATTAGTCTCTGAATACAATTCATCATTTTAGTCTCCGAATACAATTCATCATATTAGTCTCCGAATTGAAAAGACCGAACAAAATGTATAAGTATGAATCATTATATTACAAGTCTCGAGACCGCGAGTTTGTCTTCACATTACAAGTCGATATCGATCATCTAAACTACCATCACATAGAAGAGAGCTGCGGTCATCACGATGAGCATCATCACGATGAAACTCATCTTCATCCGGTTCCTCCAACGCTCCCTCCCCTCTCCCGCTAGATAGCGGGCATATCTAGATTCGGCCTCGACCCTAGTGGCGTACCCTTTGTAACTGTTACCGCTGAATCGGTGAACCTGTGTCCGACACTCCTCCCAGTCGTCGTAGACTCCGGGAACCTTACCCTTGTACACGACATACCACGGCATCGCTATGCAGTAGCCAAACGAAACGTTAGTACCAATTCACAGACAATACATAAGCAATATATAAGTATGCAACAGAACGATCGGAAGAGAAAAGAAAGACATTAATAGCATCGATTACATCTAAGTTGAAGGACTCTCGAAACCAAAGAGACATACTACAAGTTCATTAAAGTTTAATTACAACATGAGCCAATCGATGTTTCAGAACTAGACACAGCATCACTGCTTTCGACTCGACTCAAGGGACCGGAGCGTGGATGAAGCCGCCGTCTATCGTGGGAGTCATGAAACCATGGGCGTTGTCAGCCTGCATTTGTAGGATTGTGTCGATGTCACTGTTGGACGGTTGATTTCTGAGGTAGAATTGCCCCGAGGTACGAAGGACATCTTGATGGATGATTTCCGCAAACTCCGACTGGATGCGAAAGAATTCTTGTCTGATGTCCGCGTCCTGGATTGCCGACACGCTCGCGGCCCAATCTTTGAGTCTACTCGGTAGCAGTAGTTGATGATGGTCCCGTATGATCGCCCGCATGTGATGGATGGCGTAGTAGGCACCCTTCTGACCGCCAGGCGGCTGCTTGACGCAGCAGAACGTCGTGTTGTGGGAGAACACGTGCTTGCCATACTTACGAATAGGCCTGGTGAAGGTGCCTCCAGATTTGATGTAGCCGGGGAGAACATCATCAAGAACCTTCTTGACATTTGTGTAGTCTACGTTCGACTGACGGTCCGGGTCGAAATACGTGGCCATGGAATATTTGGGGCTTAGGACGATGAGCGTGCAATGTGTGTCACTACAGAAAACACGGAATGTTAAAAGAAAAACGATCGAAATCTAAGAATTCATATGTTACGGGGCGGTTGAGGGGAGGACTTACTCGGGAAAGTAAGGCACGAGGAAGTTGTCCTTATCTTGGTTTGCTAGAATGACGCCTTCGAGGTAAGAACTCGCGACTTGCCGGTCCCCAGCGCTGCCCAAGATCATGGCACGCATGTAGAAGGGGTCGACTATCACGATGTCCGGGGTCTTGTCGCGAATGATCCGCATCTCCATACTCAGCGAAAATAGCCGAACGAAGGTGTAGTGCAGCGGATGAAGTTCTTCTTGTACCGGGCCCTGACAAAGTTCCTAATCTGCTTGTCACCGTATTTATCGAAGAGGGGCGGTAGGCCTTGCCCGGCACGGTCCGCCTCCTCCTTGTCCCATATAGGCTCCGCCACTCTGTAACCGCCGGGACCGAGTGTGTGCTCCCCTAAGTTCAGCTCCCACATTTCTTTCCCCCACTTACTTGATTCGGAGTTTGCGGTGCTCGAGCAATTGATCTTGAAGTCATTGTAGTCATCTTCGGTGATCGAAGGATTTTTCTCCTTGATCTTCTCATAACTCTCACCTTTCTCGACCATTCTCTTCACATTGCTTTTCCAAGTAGACAGGGCCTTGCTCATCTTCGTGAGGGCAGCATTGTTCACTTTATTCCCTTTGAGGCTTGTGTTTTCAAATTCAGCGGGGAACTTGTATCGTTCGTGCAGCTTCGTGAAGAGGAGGTTGCACAAATTCCCTCGGTCAGGATGCCTCAGGTTCTCGGTGTTGATCGAGACGGTGCTCCGGAGAATGCACCCGAGCTGAAGCGAGTACCCCTTGACTATTCGTTCGGGCGCCGTTGGATTCCCGTTGGAGTCCACTTCAGTAACTTCCTCCTTGAGGGTGCGGAGCACGGTCGGGCGCCGGTCCTTCCGTTGCCTCTTCGGTTGGCTGCCATCTGTGCGTGCGCCGCCATCATCAGTGGTGGCATCCTCGGCGGCACCATCAGTGGTGGCATCCTCGGCGGCACCATCAGTGGTGGCATCAGTGGGGTCATCCTCGGCGGTACCATCAGTGGTCTCAGGATCGGTGGGGAAGGCGGCGTCCTCATACAAGTGAGGTTGTTCCTCCATCTCCTGGGATAGCATCCAAAATGGCTTGACGCTCGAACCCCCGGCCTCATCGTTGTTGGCCATGTTTCTCTCTAAATAGGAACAAAGTTTGGTCAAAAAGTTGGTTATTGTCAAGGAACAAGATCATGGTCTCATCATTTAGGGTTTGTCGACACCGAGGCATCCTAAAAGCTAAGCTTTTATCATTGAGGGTTTTTCGACGCCGAGGCACCCTAAAAGCCTAAGCTTTCATCATTTCGGTTTTTATCGACACCGAGGCACCCTAAAAGCCAAGCATTAGTCACAAGTACGCCGGGGCACTTGATCCTACTTAATTAACTACTAAGATACCCCGGCCCATGCATTAGTCACAAGTACCCCATATGTCCTATTTTTAGCAAAGTCATGCTAAAATTCACGGAAAATTTCAGCATGACCTTTCCTGAAAATAGGACATATGGAGTACCCGAATTTGCCGGAACGGAAGTTAATCGACATTCCGGCAAACTCAAGGGCCTCTCGGGTGGACAAGGCAAAAAAGGCCTCCATCACAACATGGAAAATACACCAAGCAGTATCATCTGGCTATAATGTACAACAGGCTTTTGGTTTCTGGAACCATTTCATGCCCAAGTGATATAGTGATACAGTGATACAATGATACACAAGCAGAAACTCAGTACTTTTGCTACAATGATACAGTGATACAAGGTACTGCATTCTGTAACAAAACTACAAATCAATCATAAAAAGTAGTGAGCAAGACTGTAAATGTTCTGAAAATTAAAAGAAAAGAGTGATGTCTCAGAACTCAGCAGTTACAACAGGAGGTACTGTATTTACTTGGAAACACAAATATGTTTTTCATTATCTGCTCATTACACCCAGAGGTTATTTTTTGGCAAACAAAATTGAGAAATTTTAAGACACTACTGAGTTAATATTAGCCGTTGATTTTTTAATTTTCTGTTTTTTGCACAGGTCACTAGCTGCAGATTTTTTCCTCAGGTATAGGTTGATGCTTTTCTTCATATTTGCCATATGAAAAAATTAGGATGCTATCATCCTATATTTTGCCATGCTAAAAGATTGTGCCATGTAGAAAATTGCCATGCTAATCTTTAGATAAATACAAATAGAACAAACTCTTAGATAAAAATTTGCCACTGTTTTTTAGCAATGCAAGCAACAAACATGCTTTTTACAAATTGTAGCTACTGTTTTTTAGCAATGCAAGTAAAAAACTCTTAGATAAAAGTTCCTATAACATGGCAAAGTTTCTATAACATGCTTTTTACAAATTGTAACTACTGTTTTTTAGCAATGCAAGCAACAAACAAACATGATCTCCCTTGGTTTGATCACATGTATGTATATGATGTACAGATGAAGACATCTAAATATGCAAAAGATTAGGTTCAAGTAATCTTCTAAGAAATAATGGAATCAAATATAGCAAGGGCATACACAATACACCATCATGAAAACTGCCCAAAATGGATAAAATAAATTGAACCCATGTAGCAAGATATGATATGGAAGTGTCATAAATCATCCAACCGTTGCCAAGTGATATGTGCTCAATTGTTTCAAAGTCACATTATTCTTCTACCTCTCTTTAGTATGACTTTATAATTACTGATTATTGTACTACAGGATCTACTGAAAAAAGTAAGCATTGTGACATGGTTAGCACTCTTCAAACCCTGACTTACAACTGCAGATTGTATGGTGTTGTTGTACCCTTTCTTCTAGTTGCTGTAGTGGTATTCTTTAAACAAATCTAATGCAGTGTGTTCATCTTTGTATTTTTCTCCCTGAAATGACATATATGCAGCAAGCTTACATATGGAGAAACTCTGCTGTGAGGAGTTCAGGTTACTTGAGCTACCGGCACCGGACGTTCTTGATGACCCGAGAGCAGTACAAACTACAGGGGCCTACAGTGATAAGGATCCAGAAGAAGTGATCGATCAAATGACAAGCAAGATTGCTAAAATGACAAGCAGCAGTAACATTTTTACAAACAAACTATAGTGATAAGGGGCCTACAGTGATCGATCAAGCAAGAAGTACTTCATATTTTTACAAACAAACTACAGGGGCAGTACAAACTACAGGGGGACAATACAATACAATACAATAATAATTGCGACATTCCCACTACAATACAATACACGATAGGATCCCTGAGCATTTGGTACAAGGCAGGACAGAAGAAAGAGACTAGGACTAATGGTTGACCATTGTTATCTTATAAACAAGAATCCAAAAGAACTTTGCAATTTCTTCTTTGAATCTGAGTGCCCAATACTAGTTTATATGTGCAGTCCATTTTATGATTCCAGTTGGGCTGGCAGTTAATCATCATCAATTTGTGACTATGAATATATTTATGAATCAACATCTACTTTGCACTCTTGATAGTTGTGAGGTAAACAAACAGATGATGCAACAATTGCTGCAGGTGAGGCGCTACCTAACATTAGCATCAGTAGTTGAGACCAACTGAAGAAGCACTCTGATTGGAAGAGGCAAAACATACCCTGCTTGCTCCCAGACCAAGAGCTCCTTAGTCCTCCGTAGGGCAGGCGGAGGAATCGTCAACAAGTCCCCGATCGGGTGGCTCAAGTGAGGCGCGCCGCTGTACAATGGGTTCAGGTTAGGGTTAGGGTTGAAGAAGAAAAACGCATGAGAGAGAGGGACGGGGAGAAGAGAACCTAGCAGGATTTGAGAACTCAACGGCGGCGGCGCTGCAGTCACCGGAGGAGGAGGGCGAGGACGAGGAGGACGGGGCGGCGTCGAGGCGTCGGGCCGTCGGGGCGGAGACGAGGACGACGGGGCGGAGAGGGGAAGGGGCAGCGGCCTCGGGGCGTCGGGGCGGAGACGAGGACGATGGGGCGGCGTAGAGGCGGCGGGGCAGCGGCGTCGGGAGAGGAGAGGGGAAGGGGATCGAGGGCGAGGGCGAGGGAGAGAGTGGCCGGTTTGGGCCGGGGATAGGCGAGGGCGAGGGCACAATACTAATGGCGCACCACCCCTCGGTGCGCCATAAGTACATCCACACTAATGGCGCACCTCACCCTGGTGCGCCATTAGTATTTTTTTTTATTTCTGCTCGAGCCAACAGGTTATCTTCCACCTTACCTGATCCACACCAAGTCCCCTCTACTAGCTCGACTGGTCAGCAGCAAGTTCTCACACCAGGAGGTCCTGGGTTCGATTCCCAGGCTCCACAATTTTTTTATAAGACAGTAATAATTTTTTATAAGACAGTAATAATTTTTTATAAGACAGTAATAATTTTTTTATAAGACAGTAATAATTTTTTTATAAGACAATAATAATTTTTTTTAAAATATCATCAAACAGTAATGCCGGTGGAGCGGGGGAGGGTGCGCCGGGGTGCGGGGGGCCGGTGGACCGGGGGGTGCTCGGCGGCGAGGGGGACCGGATCTGGCGAGGTGGGATAGCTAGCGATCGAGATGGAGGGGGATCGATATCGAGTGTCCATGAAATTTAAAAATATTCATGATAGTTCAAAAAGTGCCCATGAAATACAATCGAGAAATGAAGGCTACGATTTAAATACAATCGATCTCTTAGCTAGCTATCTGTTCACAAATCTTCTTGCCCTTCTTTTTCGCAAATGGAGTTCTTCTGTGGAACGGACGTCCTTTAGGTAGGGTGGTCCTGCTTCTTCTTGTAGTGTATGCTGGTACTTCATCATCGTCGTCATGTTCGATTCTCGGGTCGCCGTACTTGTCGAAGTCTTGCTCATTGGCTACTCCATCCATTCCGATGATCTTCCTTTTGCCTCTCCCCACGACAACACGACTGGGCTTTGACGGGTCGGTAATGAAGAAGCATTGGTCCACTTGGGAAGCCAGTACCCATGGCTCATTTTTCGCGGTGACGTTTGCGCCTGCGGTCTTGGATTTGGCTTCGGGTATAACCATGGTGGTGAAATACCGGTCTTCTTTTAGGACGCTCTTGGCCCATCTGACACGGAACATCGGGACCTTCTCTCCAGCGTAGCTCAGCTCCCAGATCTCCTCGATCCTTCCGTAGTATCTGTCCTTGTCGTTACTGGTGTAGGATTCCATCGTTACCCCGGAGTTCTGATAACCATCGCTCTTCATGTCCTTGGCCTCGGTGTAGAATGTGTAGCCGTTGATATCGTACGCCTCATAGGTCATCAGGTTGTGCTCGGCGCCCTGTGACAAGGCGAATATGAGTTGTTCTTCCGCGGAAGAATCCTCATGTAAAGGGTACGACAGAAGCTTCTGCTTGAACCAACGCGTGAAACATGAGTTGTGCTCTTTGAGTATATCTCCGTCCGTCCTCTGTTGGCCTCGGTCATTGTATCTCTTCTTAATAAAGGTTTTGTGCTCTACCACCCAAGGATCGACCACGTCTATGTGTTGTAGTGCGACTAGGTTTGCTCTTTCAAAGTCGGCGAGTCGACCCTCGAAGTCGACATGCATTTCGCGGCGACCCTCACGGTGACCCCATCCAGCGAGCCTGCCGAGGTGCCTGTTGACGGGCAGACCAACGGGGTTCTCGATGCCTAGATAATTCGTGTAGCAGGAGATGCACTCTTCGATCAGAAAGCCCCTGGCTATGCTTCCCTCTGGACGTGACATGTTGCGAACGTATCCTTTGATGACACCATTCATCCTTTCGAACGGCATCATGCTGTGCAGGAACATCGGCCCGAGTTGGATGATATCGTCCACGATATGGACCAGCAGATGCACCATAACGTCGAAGAATGCGGGCGGGAAGTACATCTCAAGCTCGCATAGTATCACCACGATCTCTTCCTGTAGCCTTCTGAGTTGCCTCACGCCAACAGACTTCCGAGAGATGACGTCGAGAAAGTTGCTTAGGCCAAATAGCGTGAAGCTCCTGCCTGATGCCCATTGATTTCAAGTCTGCCCTTGCTTTCGGCCCATCTTTGGTCCTCTCTGGCATGTTGAGCAGGGTACCAAGCAGACTCTCGCACACGTTCTTCGTGATATGCATGACATCAAGGCTGTGAGGCACACGGTGGATCTTCCAGTACGGCAAGTCCCAGAAAACAGACCTCGTTTTCCATACCTTCAGCAGCGGCTCTGGCGCCTTTCGCTTCTTTCCCGGCTCTGGCGCCTTTTGCTTCTTTCCCGGCAGTGGGCAGTCTTTCCAATTTTTCAATAGCTCGTCTATTTCCTCGCCGCTCCTCGTACGCGGGCGTCCTCGGGGTTCGGTTTCACCATCGAATAGATCCTTGCGTTTTCTCCACGGGTCATCGTCGTGAAGCCACCTTCGATGTCCCATGAACACGGTTTTCGAAGACCCGGGATCTCTATCTAGCTGGCGATACGTTGTGTCATCCATGCACCTGACGCATCCAGAAAATCCTTGGACCACCTGCCCTGCGAGATATCCGTAACCGAGATAGTCGTGCACCGTCGTGAGCAGCGCGGCTCTCATAGGGAAATATGCTTTCTCTGTGGCGTCCCACGTATTGGCTGGCGTTTTCCACAGCGTGTCTAGCTCCTCTTTCAGCAGCCCCAGATATAGATTGATGTCGTTCCCTGGTTGTTTCGGTCCTTCGATTAGCATACTCATGTGAATGTACTTCCTCTTCATGCACAACCAGGGGGGAAGGTTGTACATCCACACAAACACAGGCCAGGTGCTATGTGTGCTTCTCTGGCTGCCAAACGGATTGACTCCATCGGTGCTCGCGCCCAGCATGATGTTCCTTGGATCGTTCCCAAATTCTAGGTCTTCGAAGTTCAACGCTTGCCACTGGCTCGCATCCTTAGGGTGACTCAGCATCTTGTCTTTTTTATCTATCTCCGGATCATTTGCGTCATCTTCTCGCTTCTTCTCCTCCCTATCCGCGTGCCAACGCAGGAGCTTTGCTACCTTAGGGTCCACGAAATACCGCTGCAGACGAGGAGTGATCGGAAAGTACCACACCACTTTTCGAGGAGCTTTCTTCCTCTTCTTGTATCGAGTGACACCGCACACCGGACATATGGTAGACTCCGCGTGCTCGTCCCGATAAATGATGCAATTGTTCATGCACACATGGTATTTCACGTGCGGTAAATCCAGAGGACACACGATTTTCTTCGCCTCCTCCAAACTAGTCGGGCACTTGTTCCCCTTGGGAAGACGTTCGTGCCAGAATGACATGTTCTCGTCGAAGCATGCGTCGGTCATTTTGTGTTTTACCTTCATCTCCAGAGCCATGAGCGTTACTTTCAGGCGGGTATCCTCGGGCCTGCATCCTTCATACAATGGAGTAACCGCGTCTAACTCAAGTTGATCCATCTTGGCTTTCTCTCGGGCGGCAGCTCTTGCGTTATCCGTCTGCTTGAGAAGCAGCTCTTGAATATGAGGGTCCTGCACCCAGCCCATCGATGGTCCAGCGTCGTCTGCTCTGCCGGCATCATCATCTTCATGATCATGCCCGTCGTCTGCTCCGGCATCTTCCTCATCATCATGTCCTGCATCTTCTACACGATGACTGTGTACAGCATCACCGTCGTGATCATCTCCTGGGGATTCTTCGTCTTCTCGCCCGCCTGAGCCGCGGTGGTTGTCTTGCTGCCCTTCCTCATTTCTTGCCCGGCCCCCATGGACGACTTCGTAGTCATCTTCATCACCTTGCCACCGATAGCCATCCATGAAACCACGCAAGAGCAGGTGGTCCCGCACCTGCCAGGATTCCGGGTCCGCAATAAGGCTCTTCAGCTTGCATCTTCGACACGGACATCTTATCTCCGTCTCGTTCTTTTCAAGCATCTCGGCCTTCGCGGACCTCAAAAACCTATTCACGATGCCTTCGGTCATCATGCGGACCATGGTCGCCTGCGGGGTAGAGCAAAACGATATTTTAGAACCAAGAAAAAATTTGGCATGACTTTCCCTAAAAATAGGACCAAAAAGAATGCTTAATGCCAAAATTCTCGCCGAAACGGAAATGAATCAACATTCCGGCAAAATATTGGCAACTATCGCATTTCAAATACCGGCACACCTCCAAACACAAACACATATGCAACACCACAAACATATGCAACACCACGAACATACATAGATCTAGCTAGGCCATAAAAAGTGCATGTGCACATTGTTGTAGGGAGAACAACATAATATAGCTTCCCCCCTTACTTACCTATCAAAACAAGGTAATTTAACCACTTAAATTGAATGAATCTATGGTGGAAATGAGGTGAAAAAGAGGAGGCACCCGAGACAAGGAGGAGGTGGAGAGAATGAAGTGGGGAGAAAGTGAGTGTGGGTAGGAGAGGCTGTCCAAAATATCTTGTTGCTGCCCACTTACTAATGGCGCACCAACTCTTGATGCGCCATTACTAATCCAGGTTACTAATGGCGCACCTCCTGGTGGTGCGCCATTACTATGTTTGTGCAGGCGCACTAGTAAAAAAAACTTTTTATACTAATGGCGCACCCTGGGCCTGGTGCGCCATTACTAGTTACAACTAGTAATGGCGCACCGTGGGCAGGATGCGCCATTAGTATGTTTGGACAGGCGCACTAGTTAAAAAAAATTGATACTAATGGCGCACCCTGGTCAAGGTGCGCCATTAGTAGTTTCAACTACTAATGGCGCACTATCTCTGGATGCGCCATTAGTATGTTTGGACAGGCGCACTAGTTAAAAAAACATTTTTTTTGATACTAATGGCGCACCCCGAGGCAGGTGCGCCATTAGTAGTTTCAACTACTAATGGCGCACTGTCTCTGGATGCGCCATTAGTATGTTTGGACAGGCGCACTAGTTAAAATTTTTTTTATACTAATGGCGCACCCTGGGCCAGGTGCGCCATTAGTAGTTTCATCTCTAATGGCGTATCGGAAGGTGGTGCGCCATTAGTATATACTAATGGCGCACGGCTTGTCTGGTGCGCCATTAGTGTTAATCCCATCTATAGCCCTTTTTCTAGTAGTGTTTAGTCGGGATTACCGGATTACTAGTAGTAGTATCGATGGATCGCGCGAAGCAACAAATTTTTTTTGAGGGGGCGAAGCACCTAGTTTAAAAGGAAAAAAGGCGGTACACTCACAGCACTCCTGTCACGGTCGCATTGCACCCCACACACGTTCGGTCCTGCACACGGCTCACGCAAACGGAACGCGCTTCGGCTTGCCTCTTCACTGACACGTGGGACTGCACTTGGAGAAACCGACCATGCGCCAATCTCCCCCCGCCCACCGCGCGAAAATCCTCCCCCCCCCCACACCCAAAAATTCCCCCCAAATCCG